>NC_056738.1:209875071-210062571 GCF_019279795.1 Protopterus annectens
ATTAAACTAAATTAAAAAGGTTAATTTCTTCATACCTATTGTTAGCACACTACCAGGGTTGGCAGTGGGAAAGTGTATTCCTAGCAGCAAGCCCCATCCATTCCCTTCTAGCTATACCAACTTAACCAAGGATTCTTACTGTACTCCTCCCAGCTGTTCACTCTCTATCTGTCCCCCTCCCACCTCAGTTCAGTATTTTGAAAGTTTACCTGTAAGACCTGCTCTTATAGACACTTCAGTTTCTGACAAGACTATACTTCCATTTTCTAAATGCTATTCTATCCCTTTACCTTTTCACTAATCACACTTTGTTTCTGCGAAATATACAAATTGTTTTTTGCAGTCACTTACCTGCACTACTTGGTGCAGCCCCACTCCATTCACCCTCAATAATGCTCGGGCTTACTCTGCTCCCCTACCCTGCCCCCATTTTCCACGCTCCCCCTCTACTCATAGATTTATCCTTACCCCACATCACCTGACTCACCTGCCACATCCACCACCCAGTCAACACACACACACACACACACACACACACACACACACACACACACACACACACACACACACACACACACACACACACTACAAACACAACCATACCCTTACTCCACTAGGCTGCCATCCCCCTCATCTCAACCTACCCATACCCTAAGCACATCCTACTGCTCCTCCCACACCCTCCCCTGCAACATATAGACCTCATTGACATTATAACCCAATCCCCCAACCACAACACTGCCCCCCCTAATACTGCTCTACTTATCCACTGGCCTCTACATAACCTCCATCAGTACCTCCTATCATTACCCACTCACCGAGCTACATTACATCACATCCCCCACCTTACCCCATGCCACATGTTAACCCTTTCAAACATTTAAACACATACCCAATCACCCATCATCCACTCTTCTTTCAAATTGCCTCCCCATTTCATTACACCCCACAATCCGAAAAACAACCCAGCTTCAGATTCCACTCCCTAACAATATTCTACTTTAAAACCATTTCCAACATAGCAACCCAATGACTATTAGGATGGGATATTCACCCCAACCCCGGCCCAAAAACTATCTCCAATAACTCATATGACTCCCACCACCCATTTAAACACAAATCCACTGACATACTATTACTGAACCTAAACATCTGCAGTATCATGAACAAAATAGAAGAGCTGCATTCAGCTATCTCTGTATATAACCCAGACATAATGATTATTACAGAAACATGGCTTAAGCCTCATATTTAAGACAACTATATAACCCCACCTGGCTATAACATCCTAAGAGTAGATAGAGTACACAGAAGAGGGGGAGGTATTACTCTTCTTTACAAATCCAACATAAAGGTTCAGCTCCTACAAAAAAACCCCTCAAATTTCAAAAAATGCTGAAACTTTATTCGCCAAATTCCTGCTAAACCAGCACAAACATCTAAACTTACTCAGCATCTATACACCACCAGGGGAAAACCTTAACACCCTAGACTCAATAGTCCACTGGGCCTCCCACTCCCTCCCGCAAGAAACTATAGTGCTAGGCAGTGTCAGCATTGACTGGAACACTATACACTCACCAACACCCACCAACCACATTGACCTATATAACTTCACTCAACTCATTAACTTACCCACACATACAGACAAGACCATCAAAAGGGAATCCACTTTGGACTGGATCCTCACTAACCAGGTGAACACTGTCCACCAATGCAGAGCAGTGTCCAACTCTATCGGTGACTACAATTCAACTTTTATCCTTCGACCCAAACTTAAATGTACCAACCCACCTTCCCTGCTACAAACCCATTCCCACAGAAACTTCCCCTCAGATCAATTCTCAGAAACCCCAAAATCCTGTAACTGGGCTCCCTTCAAAATCCTCCCCCTGGACAAGGCAGTAGTATACTTTAACTCTACATTCCTAAAGATCCTAAACCAACTAGCCCCAATCAAAACAATTAAGGTACACAGTAACCCTGCTCCCTGGCTAGAGAAAACCACAAAGACTTTACTAAAAGATAGGGATAAAGTTTGGAAAACCTGGCAACAACACAAATCACCTGAAACTAGGCAAATCTTTTCTGAACATAGAAATAAGGCAACAAACAGGTCAAGCTCAACAAACAAAATCACTATATTTCCTTACAAAGAGAACACAGCAACAACCCACAGAAATTCTGGGCTGCAGTGAACAATATCCTCCAGCCCAGAAAATCCACTACACAGTCACCAAACATCAAATGCATGAACCCTGACATAGCCTCCAACTTCAACAACTATTTTACCTCCTCCATACTGAAACTTATAAATGATATAACTCCCACAACCCACCCACAACCCCCAAAAACCCAAACAAACTCTACCACCTTCTCACTCAAACCAGTACCAACATCAACCATTCAAAAACTCTTAGCAAAACTCAAACCAACCTCCCTCACTGCCGACAGTCTACCAGCCGAATACCTCCAAACTGCAGCCAAGGCCATTGCCTACCCCAGCTCACTACTAATAAAGAGACCCGTTACTGAACACACCATTCCATCCTTGTGGAAAACATCATATATCATCCCTTCCATAAGGGTGACCCCTCTACTGACATCTCTAACTACTGACCCATTGCGATCCTGTCACCCCTATCAAAGTTTCTAGAAAGATGTATCCATCACCAACTCCTCATCCACCTACTATCCAACAACCTACTCTCCAAAACCCAACACAGATTTAGACTATCCCATAGCACCACCACTGCCCTAATTAACTTCTCCAACATCATAATCTCATACAGGAACCAAGGGAAACTTGTCTCCGTCACCTTCCTAGACTTATCCAAGGCATTCAACACAGTTTCTCACAATAAACTCTTAACCTGCCTCTCCAAACTCAGTCTCGACAAGTCTGTCAGATGGGTCAACCCCCAATCCTCTCCACTCCCCGTTACATGTGGTGTACCCCAAGGCTCGATCCTTGGACCACTTTTCTTTAATATATTTATAAACCAACTCCACTTATCAACCACAAAAGCTGACATAGTCCAATATGCTGATAATACAACCCTAATCGGGTCTGCATCCAACATCCATCTTCTACAAAGCAAAACCCAAGAATACTTCACTGAGATAGAGAACTGGCTAAACAAATACCAACCAATACTAAACCCCAAAAAAACACAACTAATGCTATTCCACCCAAGAAAACCCAATGACCCTGCCTTCTCCATTACTCCCAGCCAGCAACACCCTCATCACCCCAGTGTCAGAGGCCAAACTATTAGGTGTTACAATCGGCCAGCAACTTAAATAAAATAAACATATACCCCAAACTATCTCCAAAGTCCACAGAAAGCTAGAATGCCTCTATCACAGCAAAAGGTTCCTAACCTCCAAGTCTGGAACTGCCATAGCCAGAACTCATCTCTTATCGCCATTATTTTATGCTTCCATAGTTCTAACAAACCTAAATAAAACTGACCTGAACAAACTGCACATGCTACAACAAGATATCTAGGTTCACAACCAATGCTAAATCACACTCCCACCTCTGCCAGTCCTCACATAAATTACACTGGCTAGAATTTCCAGACTTACTAAGCTACCACCAACTCAACATAGCTCATGAAATACTATACCATCCTGATAAACCCCCTGCCCTAACTGGCATTCTAAACTTCTACAATTCCAATAGGGAATTACGATCCAGTAACAAAGCCCTGATAGAAGATAATCCATGTAAGAACAGCTCTGGAGAATCTCTATTTTCTCATGAGGTTGCAAAAGCATGGAATACCCTGCCTCCTGATCTCAGGCTACAAAATTGCACATCCACATTCAAAGACCTCCTCAAATCACACCTTTACGCTAACCCCCTATGCAACTGCAATGATCCTCCCTGAATCCTCCCCCCACTGCAGGCAGGTAATTCCGTAATGCCTCTGATGCATACTGTTCACTATCATTTTGCTCTACCTATTTGCACTGTATATTTTGTAAATACTGTAAATATGTGCTTACTATGAAAACCTTATGTACATATACTGTACTTACGCTTACACCACTAAATAACCTGTGATCACATATTTGTACTATGAGCTTGTATTGCCTTTAATTGTTAGCTCTTTTTTAAAATGTTAGCATTCTATAATGTTACCCTAAACTGGTCTTATCATTTAAATGTATTTGCCTTTAATTGTTAGCTCTCTTTTAAAATGTTAGCATCCTACAACATGTTATCCTAACTGTTCTTATGCATTAATTACCATGTATTACACATTAACTACTTGGAGCTTTTCTCCCCAGGACTCCGCTGAAAATGGGCACTAGCTATCCACTCAGATTATCCTGGTAAAACAAATGTTAAATAAATAAATAAATAAAATATCTTCATTCCATGCTAAAAAGTAAAGTAAATATTCATACACCTTGCATACAACGCAGGTGCATTTACAACCCAAAATACTCTAAATCCCTCAAAACAACCTCCAACAGCAAATGTACACTTACTTTAAGAAACATAAAATAAAACAAAAATTGAAAAACACAGACTGCATATTCCATTTACTTCTGTGTAAAAGAGTTTCATGTACTGCATACGCAAACAGTCACAAATAAACCCCCCAAAACAATATTGCTAGCCTAAATACACCCCAAGAAATAAAATCTATTTGTATTTGAGCAAAATATGTTGAATAAAACATAAAATTAAACACTTATCACAACAAAACAATCAGAAAACAGCATTACCAGCAAAACAGCCCTGATACTATGTAAATTGAATAAATGTAAACTAACAAAAAACAAAGTTAAATTGTAAAATCAATGCACCTAATATGGCCTTTGCTGCACTGCTAATATATACTGAAAAATGAACTGATACAACAAAAAAAGAGTAGAAATTCAATGGTAAGGCACTCTGTACATAAAATCCTGTCAACTGCCTAAAACCTATTTCAGAAGAAACTTAGGCAATTAACATGGCCTACCGAAGGCAATTGGAAACACTACTCTAACATTAAAAACACAGAAAAAATGGATAAATGGAATACATAGTGGTCTGTTTTGTGTAACACATGAAGTATCCCCTACTGCTGGATAAGGCAGCTCTGTTCATGATACATGGTTTCAGAACTCATCATATGACTTGTTCCCTCTGTGTTACACAACATTCACATGCATTCCATATATACAATAGATATCCTGATAGCATGCATGCATTGTGAGACTGAACTCGGCACAAATAGTGAAATGCATGGATTTTATATGCATCATGTGCACAGGCAGACATATGATCTGCAATGGTTTCACTTTGCTAAACTACAAGAAAACAGTGGCTGGGTTCAGAAACATCTCTTTGGCAGTCAGGTAATGGAAAAATAGAACAGTCAAAGTAGTGCATTGCAGCTCAAAGCTGATTAATAAAGTCGAATGAGGGATGTAACAAAATGGAGTCAAGCTAGTAAGGAATTCACTGAGGTAAATCACAAAGTGGTGTAATGACTGGACTGCATGATGATGGTCATGTGACCCAATGAGCCCAGTAGTGTGTGATGTAGCATGTCTGCAATTATGTGCATTCACACATGCAATGATCTGTCACAATGAGCACAGCTGTAAGGCTATTAAGGGCTTCAAAGCAAAGTCACTACCAATTTATTGTTATAAGTGGGGAGGAAATAGGTGCATAGAATTGTCAGAAAGACAGAAGAACAAGCAATAAACTCACATAGGGACAAGATGAAGGGAAGTCTGGGATGCCGCAGGGCAGCAATGTTATATATTCTTCTGTGGGACAGATGTATATTTTCCTTTTTCTGAGACAGGCAGAAGCGAAAAGGTAACAGTGAGAAGATCTGAGCAGGAAAGGATGGCAGCAGGGTCAGAAAAAAAACAAACAAAGAAGACAGAAAAAGAGAATGGGGAGGTGCTAACATAAATGGAGAGACTACAGAGGATAGACACAAACAGATATACAGAGGAAGGAGAGCTGATGATTGGGAAGGACTGGACTATAAACGGCAGAAGAAACTGAAATACAAAGAAGGGGAACATCATGACTGCAAATGTGCTGAGATGACTGGTGACTGCCTCTCTGTGAAATTCCAAGCCAAAGGTCAGTCACCCATGTGACCACCATCCAGCTAGATCCAACAGTCGGTGTTCCACTCTTCAAGGCCAGACAATGGTTCAACTCTGCCAGTCACAGAAGTATATGCTCCAGGCAGTTCCCATAATGTCCAACTCCTGCCAGGTGACCTACTGTGACCCAACAGAGGCACACACAAATGGAGGGTCCACACCCCCCACCAGTGACAGACCAAAGCCATCATGGAACTCACCAGATCAGATCCTGCTGGATGAAATTAACTCCTACTTGGTGAGTGATGTCACCCAGCACAGACACTGGCACAGAGACAGCTGCAGTCTCAGCAAGTGATGGCAGGGCAGGTGGAAACTGAGGTGACCACTGCTGCACAACAGCTGAAGCCATGGCAGACACTAGAACAATAAATGGAGAGAGAAATAATAAAAAAGGTGGTATGGGGGGCACAACAGAAAATACAGTTATCAATACTGTGCACCACTACTTGTCATAGCAGTACCTGGAGAAATAAATTGTTGTAAGGTATGCAATGGCAAAATAAACCATACACCTGCCAGATGAAAGGGCACCACTTTAGGCAGTATGCTACGATGTGCAGGATCACATGCTGCCCAAATAGATCCCTGTATGTCATGAGAACAGTGCACATGGTGTACAAAGTTCCTGCAGGGGCAAAAGAAAATGGATGGAAAATCCTCTGGTGGCATATGTTGCACCCAAGGAAGATACAATTAGGTGGCAGACCTAACCTACTGGAAAGATCCCAGTATGGTATCATGGTGACTTTACAATGGAGATACTTCCAGAGCAGACATAACAAAATGTCAAGTCAGAAACAATGGGTGGCAGTCATATAGCATGACATTTGACAGCCACAAATAAATAGCACATGCTGGTATGACTGAGACATGGCTATGGTATGCTAGGGTTAAATGGAAGTGGCAGGGGGCTTGGAATGGACAAAATAATGATAAACCTTATTGTGGAGTCGGAAATATGTCAGCATGCTGCCAGGTACATAAGTATTACACAACACATTACATACCAATGCTGAACAGGGTAGAAAGGGTACAGGTGCAGACAACAGTGGCGATCCACATATATGGCTGAGGTCACACAAGGAATGGTGTGGGGTCAGAGTATATGAACTACATGCACTCATGCACTGCACGCACATACACAAATACACACACACACACACACACACACACACACACACACACACACGCACACACACACTACCTGTACTTGGAATAACCTCACAGGCATGAAGTACTTCCTGAGACCTCTGTCTGGGGTAATAGACCTCTCCCTCATGCCTAGTCGATCATAGGATCATAGGATCATAGGTAATTATTAGGATACTGACCCAGAGGTCATTTAAAGCCTAGCTGTTTCAACCCAGTATAATACAATAGAGGTACTAGTCAGTACCCAAGATTGCATTTAGTGATGACTGCCAATGTCCAGGAGGGTTGTGGGCACTATCCCTGGTAAGAATTTATGGTGCCCGATCCACTCATCCAAGTTCCTCTTGAACAGTGTCATAGAGGTGCTCTATTTCACATGAATTGGTAGCCTGTTCCAAAGATGTGGCAGTCACTGGGATATATATCTGTCCGTCCAGTATGTCCTATTTAAGTCGCAGGCCATATTTAAGTCCCTGGAATGGGTAGCCCTAGACCCATTTGATTTATGGATATGCAGTACGTTTATTAGGTTTGGGTTTTGGGTTTCTCTTTAGGCCAGGCATAAGTCCCCCCTAAGAAGTCTATACGATACGGAGTATAGTGACAGGGATTTTAGTTGGTCTGTGTAAGGCACATGCTGGAGGCCCCTGACCTTCTTTGTTAGAAACCTCTAAGGTCTCTCTAATTGCTGTAGATGCTTAGTATGGTACATACCTAATGGGGCGTTAAACTCAATTATAGGTGGATAAGTGTCTAGTATGGGGGGTTATAACTTCTTTTGCTGTCGAGGCAATGCCTTTACTCATTAAGTGAGCTGCATGGAAAGCTTTCCTTACAATGGTAGACATGTGGTGGTCAACGTTAAGGTCATGGTCAATCTGTGACCCCAGGCTCCTTACCACTTTATGGGTACTTAGTGTATTGTTATTAATTTGATACTGCAAAGGGACATTGTTTGTGCTGAAGGGAATGATGATGCATTTCTTTGAATTCAGTCTGAGACTGTGACTAACACACCAGTGGTTGGACTATGTGAGACCATCCTGGAGTAAACTGACATCATTTGGGGATTCAATAATTGTGCCTAGTTTGCAGTCATCTGCAATCTTGGTCAGCCACAACCCTTTAGTTTTGACCTGAACTTCTGAGAAGTATATACCAAACAGTAGGGGATCCAGCACTGACACCTGTGGCACCCTGCTGGTAACAGGTCTGCTGGTTGATCTGGAGTCACCCACTTTGCTAGTGCATGTCCAGTTTGTGAGCCAGTTGACAACCCATCTTACAACAAAAAGGTTTACATTCAGTTTGCTAAGTTTATCGGTAATGCCTGAATGTGGGATTGTGTCAAAAGCCTTTGCCAAGTCCAGGTATGCTGTCTGCAGAGATGTGCCCTCATCAATGACCTTGGTCACACTTCAAAGAAATCTACCAGATTTAACAGTCAGGATCTGCCCTTCATGAAGTCAAATTAGGTAGGGTGCAGGATTTGGAGGTCACCTATGTCTTTATTTATGAGGTCCATAATGATATGTTCCATGGCCTTACAGATGAGACTGGTCAGGCTTATGGGTCTGTAATTCCCCAGGTCTGTTGCTAGGCCACTATTGTGGAGAGGACTAACTGTAGCTGTTCTCTCATTTCCACAGGAACAAACCCTGTAGTTAGGCTATGATTGAAAAGGGTACTTTGTGGTGATGCTAGTTCATGTTTTTGCCTGTTTAGAAGACAGCCTGGGATGTCATCTGGTCCCATAGAGGCCAGGTTCTTTGCCTTGGACAGGGCTTTGAGGACCTGTTCTTCAGATATGTAAGGTGTGGGGGTTTGGGGGAGGGTTTGTTGCAAGTTAGGAGGGAATAAGTGAGTGAAATTTTTGCCAAACCTATCCACTAGCAGGTTTGCTATCTCTGTGGGGTCAGTGTGTGTGATAGCATTGGCCACCAGTTCTGCACATGTTTCGGTCCTACCCTTTAGGTTATGTAGATAGCTGTAAAAGGCCTTATGGTTATCCGTGGCAGTCTTTGCTAGGTTTCTCTTAAAGGAGCTCTTGGATGATTTGACAAGTCTTATTTGCCCGTTAAGGCTAAGGAGGGTGTTTTTCCATTGTTGAGTCCTTGTCTCTGTTTTCTTGGACAGCAACTTTTTGCATTTATTGTAGAGTTTGTTGATGCTGGTAGTTCACCATGCCAGCTAGATTTTACTTGGAATCTTGAAATCTTGGAAGATTGGACATTGATGCAGAACTTCTTCCACCACCACCATGACTGTTTGAGGGCAACCCCCCCCCCTCGGGGTACCCCTTACATATGCATTGTGTAGTGCAACATGCCACAGTCATGACCTCTCATGTGTTGAATTTGGTCATGTCATCCCTTCAGGCATATCAGGGCTCAAGCAGCCCCAACATTCTGCATAACATATGTGGGCTTACATTCTTTGCATGCCATACTATTGTGCAGCTGTTGCAGCTTGGGGAAGTTGGATTCTTACTAAGTAGCACTAAAACACAAGGATGCTTCTATCTTCTCTTTGCTCTCACAGGTGAGTTAGTGTATGGATCATCCACCATGAATGTGGGCATTCTTGATATCAGCATAATGTCTCAGGCTCACAATGATGGCAGCCAAAGCATGATACAGTCAGTGGCCACAGTGCCACTGGCAGGCAAAGGCACTGTGGAAGGCACATTACCCACTTCTTTCACTGAAACATAGTCATTGCCTTTATAACCCACCCACTGCATTCCAGGATACCCATGTAGGACAGGAAGTGACTGACACAGCATCACAAGGTGCACTCTTGTCTCCTGCACCCCACCCCCACCCCCACCAACAAATAGTGTGTACTAGCATCTCCACTGAACATGGAGGCAGAACTATGGAGAACAGTGTTGGTGGATGAAAAAAACATAGGTCCTGTTCCCAGCCTAAGCTGAGTGTTTTAATGGTCATTATACAACATAAGTGCAGGCATCCAGACATACACCAATGACATTGTAGCTACAGAAAAGCTGATGGGTGTAGTGCATGGGCTGCAGGAATACCTCAGAGTAGCCCTTGCATACATAGGTAGCATGTTGACAGCATGCTAGGACAGTTTGTGTCCTCCAGATGTCTGTCTTTTGTTGCACACTAGGGCCAACACCATTCATGTGGCCATCACTCATCTGATTCCACTGGGGGAACACAATGTGAGACAGGTAGGTCACAGTCATAGTTGCATAGCACCACATTCTCCATATCTGCTGCCAGTTTTGAGGAAGTTGCTGCAGCCATGGCTGCCCTACATATTATGTGTATATGATGGCGATCATTGTATTATGGCCTGTCATTCATGCTCACATAGTTAGCCACTGATCATGCATATAACATTCTCTGATGGGGATGCCACATAGACATGCATGTGTATGGTCAGTGCCAGCACTTTTCAGTGGACCTGTAGATGTGCTACAAAGAGACAAGCATGGTGCTGCAGCATCTACAGAAGTTGAGTCTACCCACATAAACACTGACCACCCACCTTTGAACCCCTACCCCATACAGGAGATACCTCCCTTACACAAAATCTTCCAAGCTTGCCACATCACCAAGCTACAGAACACACCCATTCACATCAACAACCTACCTGTACTATGTTGCTAGCTAACCCCTGTCATTGTGGTCCTCTTCACCTGTGAATATGATAACAACTGTACCCTGCTCTCAGTTCTCTGTTATCAAGGTAACATGCCTGAAGTTCAGCTTGCCAAGTCCTGCCACTGTATAGACTAACCTGGTTATAGTAGTACATGCATCATGGAAAAAAAACAACCAAAATAATGAAGTTTGAAAAGTTTTAATAAATCAAGATGCAATAATTCATCCAGTAAGTGCTTTAGTCTATGGTTAGACTTCTTCAGACTACATTAGTTGCATCACTTTTAATGCTTGTTCTGCACAATATGGTCCATAGTTGTGAACTAGATACTGCCTTTTAGCTAGTGCCATGGCATACTGTTCCTGGCTTCACCTTACATGATTACCCCTGCAACTGATTTCTCCAACTCCTCACCAGGCCTATCCTTGACTGCTGTCTCCAGCACTTTCAGTCCTCTAATGACAAAGCCCTGCTGTATCTATCTGCATAAGAATATGTTGTGTATCACAGCACACATAGTAAGTATCCTTCTGCAGGTTTCCAGGGCACTTGTGATCTTCCCCTACTCTTTGGAGCTGTTAGATGGTGCAGGAGGGCTCCTACAGCAGCAAGGAAGAAGAAGGTAACAATGTTGAGGAAGAGAAAAAAGCTATGGAGAGTTTTGAGTTGGATACTGAGAATGTGTTGAAAAATTTGTTTGATGTGGAGCTTTAGAATGTAAACAATGATTCCTGTGTGGTACATGTTACAAATGAGCAGCATTTAACTGTCTCTTTGGAAAAAGAAGTAAGCAAGTCTGTGGAAGTGGTCCAGATAAAAGAATTGGCATCAGGAGGGTGTGAAGATGATGCTCTGTTAAAAATAATTGAAAGAGATGATCCAGGAGATAGTTCTGATGTTTCTTGGGGTGAAATGTCTTATAAAATATTTGGAAGTGCAGAGGATGTGGAAAAGGAACCAGGTGAAAAGGCAGAAGAAAATTCAAAAGTAAAAACGTATGCAGCAGTGACAGAAAGTAAAAGAAGGCAGCAACAAACTGAGAAGTAGTCTGGTTTTGTGGCAGCTGATAATGTAGTAACTAAAACATATTCAGCAGTGACAGCAGGCTAGAAAGGACAGCAGCAGCAAACTAAATAAAACTGTTTTTAAAAAGAAAAGAAAACAAACTGTGAGAATGAGAACAGAAAATGACTCTAATAGCAAGATATTATGTCTGGCACAATTTAGTAACTGTTCTTGGTCTTAAGCTCAATAAATTTGGACTTTTATACATATTGTGACCGAGTTTTTTGTAACTTAACATTTAAAACTGATGGACTGATGATAAAATTTCTGGAGCTGTGTAACAAAAAAGATGGACATTTATCCATGGAACAATTATTTGTTTTCTGGTAGTAACTTAAGTGTTATCTTTGTGGCTGGTCATGGGGTGACATTAAGATATGCTGGCCAGATTAAACTGTGTTTCTTTTGTGGGGACTTTTCTCATTGAATTAATGATTGTGACAGAGGGGTATAATGTAACCAGTGTGGGAAGAACAAACATACTGCAAGAAGGTATGTGCTTGAATACAGGTTGTGCAAAAAAAGGTACACTTTTACAAAGATTGTCAAGATCAAACAAATAAATATAGTAAATCATGAAAAATAAGGAGAAAGGGAAGAAAGCATACAGGAAGAAGACAGGACAACAAGAGGCTGGGGAAGAAGGTGAACTAGGTGAAGAAGAAGCTGTAGCAGAAGAAAAAATATGGAAGGGTAAAATGAGGATAGATGGAGTGCATGCAAGAAGAGAAATCAGGAGAAGTGATTGATACTAATATTTTTTTGAAGTTCTAGCCAGTGAAAAACGTGATCCTGAGGATCAAGGATTATTTATATATAAATCTAGAAAAAAAATATTCCATTCGGGAAAGTAAAAATAAGAAAACAAACATTTAAAAATATTTCTTCAAAACATAAAAAGAAGGAAAAACAACAATTTTAGAGTGCTTTCAGTAAATTTGAACAGTATTATTAACACTGAAAGAAGGATAGAGATACTTAAAGGTTATGCTAAATGTGATGCAATATGGATGTTATTCTGTTAGAGGAAGGACATAAGATTTCTATTAAGTGAAGAAAGACTGTATACAGGAAAAAGTGCAGAGTGGAAAAATAATATGGAACTTGGAAGTGAACATTGTTCTGGAGTGACTGTGTTGTGAACAAAACAGTGAAAATATTAAATGTAATGTTGGTAAGGATGTGAAGGTTAACTGTTGTGGATGTGAGGTGGACAGAAAAAGTTTATAGAATTGTAGCACTATATGCATATAAAACAAGCAAGGAAAGAAAGGCTCTGTTTCATTAAATATTGGACTATATTAAAAATATAATTGCAGGGGACTTTAATTATGATTTATGGGAAAATGCAAAAAAGGAGAACAATGTAAAAATACAGAAATGATAAAGTGTGGTAAATTTGCTGTATGACTTAGAGAAGGTATTATAATAGAAAGAATAAAAAATAAGAAATCAGAAACTAAGGAATGAAATTGGAGAATGGGAAGTATTGCAGTTATGTTAGGATCATATAACCATGAAGGAATTCAATAAAAAACAAGTGTGAATGGTGGATTGAATTTAAAAAGAAGTAAAAAAAAGTTTTATTGTTTCAATGGCAGGATAATATAAGAAAGGAAGAGAAAGTAAAGTATGGGAAATTGTACTGAAATGTATTATCGAATATAAAGAACAATACAAGAGAGTATTATGATATTGAACAAGAAATATGTAAAAGAAATCGAGAAAAAAATAAGGTATTATTGTTTAGCCAGAAATATTGTTTAGACGGGAGAGGAGAGAAGGCATCTGCGTATTTGTGTAAAACACTTAAAGGAGGATATTAGTATAATGAAGGAAATGAAAAATGTAAAATGTGAAGTAAAAAGTACACAAGAGCACATTATGACTTTTGTGGTGCAGCATGTGGAAAAGATGTGTATAACAGTGAAAAAGAAGAAAAATAAGACAGAATGGAAAGTAAAAACATTTGCAGAATGAATTAAGGAAGAATTTGAAAAAAGGAATTTACTATTATTGCATTGGATGAAGTACTTAGGAAAGTAAATGTTGATTCAGTATCAGGCCCAGATGGTGTAGGGTATAGAATAGATTGACAAAGCAAGTATTTTGTAAATATACTGAATGAATGGTTGAAGTAAGTATTTAGGAGTTATATAGTGGAATATTAAGTTTATGTGGAAGAAAGCTGAGAAAAATGAAATAAAAAATTAGAGACCTCCACACATTAAATATCACAGATTATAACGTTTTTTTTAACGAGAATAGTACAGAGGTGAGTGGAAGGAAGGATGAATGATATTATGGAAGAAAGTATATATGGTATAAAAGGGAATGGATATCAAGAATTGTTATTGGTTGTGAGAGAAGTTGTGGATGATATAATAAGAAAATGGGAGAATGTGAAACTTATGATAGGTGTTATTAGCAAGGCATTTGATACAGTAGGATGTGATGTTTGTGGGACATTATGGAGAAGTATCAAGTGGTTAATAGAAGTAGGAGAGCATGTATATCAGCATATCAAAATAATAAAGTGAGAATGTTAATGAATGGGTGGCTGAATAAAGAAATATGCATTAAGTGTGGAATAAGACAAGGATGTCCTATGAGTGGAATATTGTTCGCATTGCTAATGAATGTGATAGTGAGTGAAACAGCTTATAAAAATGAAAGGTGTTAGAAATGTGATACAAAACGAAGTGGTGATTCCAGTAATTTTGACATATGCAGATGATATAGTGGTAGTTGACACAAACAAAATATTGATGAGGGAAATTGGTTTGTCTGACTGTATATTTAAAGGAAATGGGAATGACTTTGAATATAGATAAAATTAAGGGTCTGGGTGTGGTAAAAGTTGGGGTGTGTGTTTTCAATGAATGAAATATATTTGCTAGGAACAACACTTGTGAAAAATGATGTAGTTATAATGCAATTGGAGGGTTTGATAAAAAGTAATGAAAAAATATGTCTTCTTGGGAGGACATAAAAGTTAACATTTAGGAAAAGACTTATCTGGTGAATTCTGTATTAATGGGAACATAGAATATGAATATATATATATATATATATATATATATATATATATATATATATATATATATATATATCAAATGTTTATATGATCTCAGAAAAATAAGGAAAGGGAATTGTGGAATTGGTGTTTTCTTTCATATGAGGTTCAAAATTCAAACCGTTGAAAAGAGGTGTGTTATATATGAGTGAAGATGAAGGGGTGAGGTTACTGAATCCAGTTTGTTATTCTACATATTTAAACTTTTGCAGAGTAATAAAGTCGGTAAAGGAAGAGAATGAGAAACTAATAGTGAAAATGTTGAAATATAAGTAGAGAAAGTTCTGGAAAATACTAACATGGAAAATAAAAGTTGATGATATAGAGAAAAATAGAAGCATATAGTATAATAATGAGATGAAACAATATTATTCTTTAAATACACATGAATATTTACTAGAAGAAATTATTAAAGCCATTAAAGTAAGAAAAAAGTGGTGTACCAAGGTAGCATAGTATCAGGATTTCCTATGCAGACTAGTAATAAAAAAGTTACCAGTAAAGGGGAATATGCCATGTAAAAAGAAACTTGAAAGAGTGTGCTTATTTTGTTGAGAGGAAGAGACAACAGAATGTGTGTTTTTTTTAATGTAAAAGAGTGGTGAAACTCTGGAAAAAGTTGTGTAAAGATTCTTTTTTAAATAATGATGACATCAACTATATATATATATATATATATATATATATATATATATTGACATAATGATGACATCAACTATATATATATATATATATATATATATATATATATATATATATATATATATATATATATATATTTATATGAATATGATTAAGTATGGATATTTTAACAAGAAGAAGAAAGAATATGTGAGAAGGGTATATAAGAATTTATTTTATGTATGGGTTATTTGGAATGAAAGAGTAAATTTTGTTTAAGGAGAAATGGATTTTGTTAGATATATTGCAAAAAATTAGACTATGGTTCTGAAAGTAGGGTGGGCGTCAATCATTGAATAATAAAAATGAGGATGGCATAAGAAAAAAATGATAAATTGTAAAAAAAAATAGAAATATGTATATATGTGCCTGTAAATAAGTACATTTTGTAACTATGTAAATAATATTTTTTTATGTTGCGATAAATAAAGGACCGCTACTCTTTTCGATAACTGCCTTGGGTTCTTTTACATCAACCTGATCTACCACCAATACAAGCAGATAGGACATTGGTATTAACATGTCATCTGAAGGACAGCACACTCAGGAGTACTTGCCTTAACCTCTTAAAAAAAACAAAAAAACAAAAAAAATAACCTATTCTACAATTATTTCCCACATTTCTGAAGCTAGTAGAGTCCAGTTTTCAGAGTTTGTTGAATCCAGGGCTGTTTTGTAGTTTCTGTGTTGCCCATACCTTACTTGGATAGAAGGAAGTTTCTCTGTTCACCAGTGATAGTGGGGAGCTTTGAGCAGTCTATCTGTCCCTGGAGGAATGGTTTTCAGCTCAGAATTTGTAGTTTATTGGCCATTTTGGGCTAATTTCTATCCCTTTCATCTTTCTGCTATAAAAACCCACATTTGCACATTTTTTGCACTTGTATCAGTTCAGCAAGAGCCTGCCCAGGTGATCTGCAGAGTCCTACAGCAGCAGAAGAAGAAAAGAGAGACTTTTGTTTGATTTAAGTACTTATTTGCCTTGTTTCTTGCTAGATATTGCTAATTCCGCCTAAATGCTCGGTTCCTAGTTTATTTGATACTAAAAAGCCTATTTCAGATGTTTATTGTACTTACTGTTGTTTGCACTTTTAAAATCATTTCTGTGAGCATTTAAACTGTTTTAACTGTTTTAGGCTACACACTCAAGTATGATAGCCATTTTACTGTGCTTTAAAGTGATGAGTTTGCTGAATCCAGGGCTGTATTGTAGTTTCTGTGTTGCCCATACCTTACTTGGATAGAAGGAAGTTTCTCTGTTCACTGGTGAGAGTGGGGAGCTTTGAGCAGCCTATCTGTCCCTGGAGGAGTGATTTTCAGCTCAGAATTTTTAGTTTATTGGCCATTTTTGGCTTATTTCTATCCCTTTCATCTTTCTGCTATAAAACCCACATTTGAGCAGTTTTGAGCACTGCTCAGCGCTGGTTAGCTAGGGTTACCTATCCCTGGCTTCACAAAGTCTGCTCTTCAGTTTTGCCCTTATAACTAGTCAGTCTTTCAGCCTAAGCACTCAGACCCACTCCTTTTAGCCCAGCACGTGTTCTAAAATCTGCTGCAGCACTAAATAACCCCAGCACTCAACCCCCGCATCTGCCAGGGGGGAAAAGTCTATATACTTCCCTACTTGATAACTACTTCCCCACTCAACAAAAGCAAACAGTCTTTACTACTTATTCAGGCATGTCCAAGAGACAGCTCCCGGTGTACTCTCCTTCCTATATGATGAACCTGGGCATCTTAAGGCAACGTTACAACTGCCTCATGTACACAGACAACCATCTCCTCCTACCACCAAACACTAACACTTGCAAGAGATGCACTTATACAGCCAATCTAGAGGCAAAGCTCTCTCCAACCAAGACTGGAACAGACAGTCAAGAGGAGAAGGTAATAACTCACAGCACCCCACTCACTTCACATAAACCAACTAAACCAACACTTCCAAAACCCACACATAGTAACACCAAGACATATATGGAGACTCTGAATAAAAATCTAAATCTGCCTAGGCAACAGAGACCTCCAAAGCAGACACACAAGCAACCTCATCCCACCAACACTCCCCAAACAACACACAGCCCAAAAACTCAATGTGCCACACAACCACAGCCCATAAGGCAAAACAACATACCCAACACACTGGTGATAGGTGACAGTATAGTCAGGCACACTTATGTCCCACTCACTTGGCTGGACAAAGAAAAGGTTACTGTCAGCTGCTTGTCAGGTGCCAGAATCCACCACATAATGCATGCACTCAGGTCACTACAAGGCAAGTACAAATAGGACTCTGTCATTGTCCATGTTGGTGTAAATGACCTAAGATGTACCTCCCTGGGCTACATGAAAAGAGACATGGAAGAGCTCTCCGATCTTGTAGCCATTCAGGTATGACCCTAGCCCTGAGTAGCATCCTGCCATCACCAAGAATGATACCACAGTACAAGGATAAGATGATCATCTTCAACAATTGGCTTGACTTCTGGTGTCATTCAAAAGGGATCCAGTATCTGTCTGCCTGGGATGACATGCTTGATAGACCACAATGCTTCACCAGAGATGGCCTGCACCTGTCACCCCTGGGATTCAGGATATTGGCCAAGGCTCTTGCTGCCCCCATAGTGCCTTTTTTTAGGCAAGGCTCAAAAGACAAACCCACCACTGTAAGAACTACAGGTGACAAAAAACTGAGGGCAATGCTGCTCAATGCTAGGAGTCTAAACCTCAAAATGCACTCACTCGAGGCACTCCTCAAAATGGAGAACATTGATATCTGTGCAGTGACTAAGACCTGGTTCAAAGCTCCCAAGAGCACCCCAGCACTACCAGGCTATAATTCATACCACACGTTTCGGCCACAAAACCCAGACCGAAACATGAAGGGTGGAGGTGTGTCCATATTCATCAAGGGCATCCACACCTCCAGGCTAGTTGCAAAATAGGATGCCTCTGAAATCATCCAAGTGCAACTAACCCTGGGCAAAAATTCATTCCAAATTGTAACTTGTTATAGATTCCTCACCATGACCCAGGACCCACACTTCTCGTTCCTGGAGACATTGGAAAAAATGAGCATCCAACCAAATACCATAATAATGGGTGATTTCAACTATCCTAACATAAACTGGGAAAACTACTCTTGTACTAATCCCCTTACTCAACAATTCCTGAAATTTATAAATTCTAATGCCCTGGATCAACTTGTCAACACCCCCACCAGGGGCAACAATATTCTGGACCTGGTCATTACCAACATGGGTGACCAGTGCTCAACGCCCAAGATCAACTCCTCGCTTGTTAGATCAGATCATAAACTAATCACCCTAGATATCCACATCCCAACCCCACATCCACAGAAGGAAACCACCATAAAAAAATTCTCCAAGGCGAACTTTACGCTACTCAAAACTGAAGTGGCTAACTTCGCGACACCCCTGCAGATGGATAACACAGTCAATACAGTCATGACAGCTGAATCCTACACAAATGCACTCTACAAGCATCTGCATGAGTGCATGGATTGTGCTTTCCCCAACAAAACCAAGATGCTATCCTCTAAAAAAAGGAAAGGAAGCCAATCTGGTGGTCCCTTGCCATTAACAAACTCAACAACAGAAGGAAGAAACCGTTGCAAAAGAGACTAAAAACCCAGGAATGGAGGAACTTACTGACGGGCCTCAGTAAGAAACTAAGATCTCTCATAAAATCCTCCAAAGCTAATTTTGAAAGAAAAATTGCCACAGATTCCAAAGACAACCACAAGGCATTCTTTAGCTATGTCAAGAATCTCCATGGCAATACCCAGATCTGCACCGAGTTACAAAAGAACAGCACAAAATATACAGAGCCAACTGATATTGCCAACATCTTGGCAGATAGGTTCAGTGCAAACTTTACTCCCCCTTCACCCCCCAAATGGCCTATAACTATACCAGATGATTGTACAGCCCCATCAATCACAAACACACAGGTAAAAATGGCACTCTCTAGAGCCAAAAACACAGCATCCATGGGACTGGACAACATCCCAGGTGCGTCTTACACAAACTTCAAAATGAACTAGCCCGCCCCGCACCTAAACTCCATGTTCAATCACAGCCTCACCACAGGCTATGTGCTCACTGAATGGTGCACAGGAATGGTTATCCCACTCCACAAAGGAGGAGCCACCACAGACCCCAGGAACTATCGACCTATTAGCCTGACAAGCCTGGTCTGCAAGGCCATGGAGCGTATCATCATGGAACTCATAAACAAAGACATTGGTAACCTCCAAACTTTGGACGCTACCCAATTCATATTTGTGAAGGGTAGATCTTGTCTCATAAACCTGGTAGACTTTTTTGAAACAGTTACCAAGGCCATAGATGAGGGCAAGGTGGTCCACACAGCCTACCTGGACCTCGCTAAAGCCTTTGACGCTATCCCCCATTCAGGAATCATAGATAAACTCATCAACCTTAACATAAACCCTTATGTCATGAGATGGGTGGCCAACTATCTCATGGAAAGAACCCACATGGTGAGAGTTGCAGACTCCAGATCTGACTCCAAACCAGTGACAAGTGGAGTGCCCCAGGGTTCAGTCTTGGGACCTCTACTGTTTGGTATATACTTCTCCAAAGTGCAAGCGAACACTGAGGGTCTATGGTTAACCAAGTTCGCAGATGACTGCAAACTGGGTGCCATTATTGATTCCCCTGCTAATGTAGACATCCTGCAAAAGGGCCTCACAGAGACAGACACCTGGTGCCAAAATCATGGCCTCAAGCTAAATGCCATAAAGTGCATTGTTATCCCCTTTGGTAAAAACACGGTACCCATGAATTACCAAATAGGAGGAAGTTCACATAACACAGAAACTGTGATAAGAGACATTGGGACCCAAGTGGATAGTAATTTATCCTTTGATAACCACATTGCCACAGTGGTCAGAAAATCTTTCTATGTGGTCCACCTAATCACAAAAAGATTTGCATCTAGAAAAAAGGAAGTCATCGTCCCCCTCTACTCATCACTTATTAGACCCCTCATTGAATACAATGCCCCATTTGGGATGTACCTCACAAGACACCTACAACAACTTTAGAGGCCCCAAAAGTACCTCACCAAGAGGATTGCTGGCCTCAAACAGTTGCTCTATGCCGACTGGCTCAAGAAACTCCAACTCTACTCAGTTGCATACTGCTTACTCCGAGGAGACCACTGTCTGATACAAAGCTATGTCAAATGCAGACTTGATGGACATGCTTCACTTAAAGAAATCCAAATCTCCCCAAGCTACATGCTCTAGGGACCTAAACCTCTTCACAACAATAAATAGGACATGCTGGAGGGATAGATTCTTGTCCCAGAGACTTCCCATGCTCTGGAACAAAATTCCTGTCTACATCAAGCAGACTTCATCATTAGCACTCTTCAAGAAAAACCTTGATAAGTGGATGGGTGATAGGAAATTCACCCCTGGGATCATGTCTGGGGCTTTGCTCGATAGAGGGGCAGGAATTTAACACTACATGGGTGGCAAAAGCCAATACACTGTTGGATAGGCTTACTTTAGCCCTCGGGCTGATAGCCTAGAACCTACCTATGAACACCACCTTTATGATGCACTGCAATATCAGCAATGGATCTACCTAGAGTGGGAATAGAACCCATAGCCTTCTGCCCTAAAGATGGGTGTGCTTCCTGTTGTGCCAATGATGCTACAATACTCACACACTTCACCAGAGCGGTATCTAAGTAGAGGATGCAGGCATTCATCAGTCTTAAAACATAGAAAAGCAGCCAGTGATTCAAACCACAGCCAAGGAAGTCACCGTTATTTGCCAAGAAGTAAAACATTTTTATTGTAGGTAAGTGCTTTTGTGGTGCTACTCACCCCACTTCATCAGACCTTTTTACAGCCATGCATCACATTACACTATAGTTTATACTAAAATTTAAATCAACCCATTAACATAATTAGTTCAATTAAATAAATTAACCTATTAGTATCTCTTGAAAACTTCCATAAGAACAATGCCTTGAATCCACAGACTTGAAAAATCATGAAACTTCATTCAGCTATAAAACATGTAAAAAGAATAATGTATATGTATTAATAACAAAAATATATAAATATATATGAGACATATACAAAGATACACATATGTAGATTTATGCTTATATAAAAATATACATTTATACACATATAAGAGAGAAGTAAAAAGTATAATAAATGCATACATTCAAAAAACGCATACATTCAAAAAAATTCTCTCTTTCTACACCAAACCAAATCAAGTAAAAAGGGAAATATAATTGTTTTTTATTTAATATATGATATATTAAAATTACTTTTTTTAAAAATCAAATCAAAGGCCTAGTTCGTAAAATGGGTTTGAGGGGGATCCTGTCATTTAGGCCCTGACCCCTATCTGCTCTCAGTCTTATGATCCAACGTGTCTCGGAAGTCTCAGTTCTATTTATAATGCCCCCCCCCCCATCATTCTCTCTTGTTATTTCTATCACTTGGAAACTAAATGTGTTGTCTGGTCCATTGTTTTGTACATGTTTAGCCAGTGCATTTGTCAGGTTCTGATTCCTAATATGTAATAAATGTTCTCATATTCTGAACCTCATTTCCCTATTTGTTTTTCCTACATAGAAGCTCAAACAAATGTTGCACACTGCTATGTATACTAAGTTCTTGCTATTGCAGGTAGCTCAAACATTAAATACATATTCTCTACCTGTATCAGGGTGTGTAAAATAGTTACTAGTATTTATAAATTGGAAGCCACGGTGGTGCAGCGGTAGCACTGTTGCCTCACAGCAAGAGGTTCTCCCATTCGATTCTTGGCTGGAGCGCCTTCTGTGTGGAGTCTGCATGTCCTCCCCGCGGTCGAATGGCCTTGTGTCGAGCTGGCACCTCGGTACCCGTAAAAAATCTACTGCCAGTCATTAGTGGACTGGAGTTCCGCTGTGGTGACCCCTAACCGGGAAAAGCCGAAAGGATTACAACAACAACATTTATAAATCTGCATTGATTACATTTGGTGCATGGCAGTGTGCCCTTACTAGTAGTAACACTTCTGCTTAATATTTCCTTAGCTTCTGTAGGATAATATATGTCTCTTCAGAGACTTCTTGTTTTTGAAGAAAAAACTTGGATTTTCTCCTACTATCTCCCTTATATTGGAATCATGTGTCAAAATGGGCCAGTGTTTCCTAATGACTCCTGTTATAAGAGACATATTACTTGAATATTGAGTAGGTACCCTCAGAACTTTCTTTTTCACTACTGGGTTCACAGTTGTACTGCTCCTATTTTCAGAAATATAGGGTTTCCCAGTGGTGTTTCTTAACTTGGCACTCTCATCTATTAAATCAATTGTGGTATGGTCAGTATAACCCATCTCTCTAAATCTCTGCCTCAGATCTGTGATCTCCTGATCAAAATCCTCATCCCTTGCTGTTAACCTAGATGCCCTCAGTGTTTGTCCTTTTACAACATTCTTGAAAATTTGTCTTGGGTGCATGCTCTCTTGGTGCAGAATAGTATTTCTATGACAATCCTTTCGATATAATGTAGTAGTTATTTGACCCTCTCTTGTCTTGAACACCTTAATATCTAGAAATTCCGCTTCCTTATCTGAAACCTTCATTTCAAAGGTCAGAAAGGATGTGTTAGTGTTAACATCATTATAAAACTTATCAAGTTCTTCCTGGCTTCCACCCCACACAAATGGCTGGAATAAGTCACATCTGGCAGATGTGTAAATCCTAACTACTGCCTGTATGACACATTAACATACAATATATTGTATCATGTATATTGCAGGCCACTGGACAGCTGATATAGTGGAATTCCTTACAGTTCATATATCATTGTCAATATGTGCCAGGTGGGGTCTTGATGGTGATGCGGGTGCAGTTGATGCCACCAAGTGCCTCTGGAAGATGTACAATTGTACAATTTCAGGGAAAGCCCACAGTGTTGTTTCTGTCCTTTGTGGTACATGGAAACCAAATACAATCCTCTATGTGCTGAAACAGCCCATCAATGAGCTCCTGTTGTATTCATAAGGCAGATGACTGGAACATACCCACTGTGTTCCCAGATGGCAATGGTAATGTCACTGTAGACAGGATTGTCAATACCACACATAACATGGTGCCCACAGGAATCTGCATTACATGCATCCCACATGCCTGTATATGATAATGCATCATTATGTGCATGGTAGTGGTCATCTATTTCCATGTTGGACAATCAGGGATGCCCTCTAATATATTAACTTGTGAAGTTGAATGAATAAGAGGTTGTGAACTAACATGCATTTTCTTAAGTAAATTAAGTTGATAATCTTATTTATTAAGTGTAATCCACCACTTTTTCCTCCCCAGATCATCAGCTTTAGGAGAGATTATGAGCAACAGACCAAATATTTCAGCACATTTTGAGCCAAAATCAAGGACACCCTTAAAATTCAGTTCCCTATTAGAAGACCGAAGATGCATTCTTTCGAATGCGTCTTGGTCGAACTCAAAAGCCTGAAATGGCAAAATATCGAAGCGGCTTTTAAGCAAATTCTTTCCCTGGGAAAGAATTTGCTTGGCCGCTTTGTTACTTTGCCATTTTCGGCACTGTAGTGTGGTCTCGGAGTTGATATATTTAAGTAGGGGGTGTGTGGGGGTCACAGCCACCCACATTGGGGTGTGTGGGAGGTGAAGCCCCCCACTTAATGTAATGTTTAAAGTATGTTTTTTTTTTGTTGGAACAGCAATTTTTTCACTTACATAGGGTCGATTAATCACCGTTCACTTTTTTAAGCACTTGGTGATCTAATATAGACCCTAAAATTCAGGGACAGTTAAGCAGTATGTCAGTTGGAACTGCAGAAGTTATGACAGAATTGAAAAGCAAGTTCAGGGATGTAGCAAGCAAATTCTATTTTGTACTCACAAGTTCTTAGTGCTGCACCCTTGGACACCTATCACTTACAAATGGACAGCTCTCAAAATGCTACCCCCAAAGAACTTAATAAGTATAAGCAACATTTTCAACTGTTCCCCCTAAAACAATTAAAAATATAGTTTTTAGATTAGCCATACTGCATATGTTGTTAAAGGCATTTTTTAGACAGTTATAGACATAATATGACCTGAAAAGCCATGTTGGTATGATGCTCAGAAAAAAAATATTCTCCGTAGAGTAAAAAAGAGTGTGCCTGGCTACAGTCCTGAGCTCAAGCACCATTTACTGCATCATCTGTATTATGCATATTGGGATGAACAGGATAATTTGCTTCACTAAATCTCTTTCTATACTCAGTTATGTCCTATCCTAATGGTATGCATATGTTTGATACCATGCGATCTCAGGTACGAACTGGTGGCTGAACCACTTGGATAAAAGCTGTGCTGCAATCTAGGCCATACTGTCAGCATGTCACACTGGTGACATAATGTTTTTGAAACAAGATTTTTTTTTCTTTCTTAAAACAAAAGGTTTAATATGGGATTCCCCCATAGAATTTCCACAAAATATGTCACACTGTTTTTGACAGCTGATACAAAGGAGATACTACTAATTTCTCTTTGGATTGTTAAGTCTTACTGGCATTTTTGTTTTCCCCAAAATACCTGATTCACCTGCATTGTTAAACTTCTTTGGTCTGTATTCCTCTCATCAGTTTCTTGAAATGGGCAAATGCTTTCTCTCTTTGCTCACCCCCTTTCTCAATGCATGGCAACCCATGAAGTGCATATACTTTTAAATACAGACTATGGAACCAGCCTTGGCTGGTACAGGCAACCGATTTTCATCGGTATACATTTGTGAGAAGAAGAAGTGAATCTACTCAGTTCTGCATCCTCATCTCTGACAATGCATTTGTGATTGATACCTCTGTGTTTCATAATACTTGTTTTCTTTACCTTTTTTTAGCCACTTCAGAATGAAATGTTTTCACTTTTTCTTCCCTGCCATGAATACCACATCCAAGAGCTTTATGCCACAGTCCTGACAGAATCTTCCCTTTAATTAAATTAACTTCATGGAACTTTTCTAAATTACACAAGAGTTTTTTTTTTCCTTCTTTAACTTGGTACACATTGTTCTTGAAAGAGATCTATGAGTAGGTGTGGCGCTTAAAATATTTTGAATCTTTTAAGACAAAGTGTGAAGGTTGCTGAATTAAATTGTTCTGCTGTCATTAGCAAGTAATGACATAACACAACAATGCAAACATTCAGTGCTCCTTTGTATCCCGTTGCCTACAACTTTATTATAAAAAGTGTTATATAATTTGGACCTTTCTTGGGGGGATCCCACGGATTATCGGAACAGAGTTTATCACAACATAGACTACCAGGATTCTGCAAACAAACGCACACGCATATATGTGTTTTTGTGTGTGTGTGTGTGTGTGTGTGTGTGTGTGTGTGTGTGTGTGTGTGTGTGTGTGTGTGTGTGTGTGTGTACACAAAAGAGAGAATAGCATATATGTACGTGACATATAATCACACATGTCAAATTATAAGTTAAAATAGGATTTGGAAAGTGCACATGCATAACATTTACCACAATTAGAACAAACATCATGTAACTGTATTTAGTAACTGTATATATTTTTATTGTCTATGTGCTAAACATACAGTTTTCAAGTAGAACGCAGACCTGGGAAAGCAATATCAGCTGGAGAAATATTGCTCAGATGATGTTTAGAGTCAAGGAACATAAAGCCCATCTGCCACTTGCAGTCACACATCCTTATTCCTCAGGAGGTTCAGAGAGGTACAAGAAGGAAGTGAAAGCTGGAAGGAGTTCAGAGAATCCCCTGCTCAAGTGCGCTTTCTAAGAATCCTTCTACAGTAAAGGAGCATGCAGAACTTTGGGTGTTTATTTTATAAGCAGGAGCTGTAAAAGTGTAGGAGAAGTAGAGAGATCTGAGATCTAAGATGGAAAATACAGAGGGACATTTTGCATAAAGTGGCTCCACTTGTACACCATCCTTCCCATCAGAACTATGTGGTACCTCATGATGAGCAGCAGCCATATGAGCCTTTCCTAATGAGTGACAGTGATCCTTCCTATCAGCGGAATTAGGCACTCACCTGTTGTGTTCCATTTACAACTTTTTGTGTTGGTAGTCATCCCATTTGCACTACAGGACAGGAATCAGAATCCCTTTCAATAGAGATGTTCTGAAGTTACTAGTTAGCAAATGATGGACAATGAACACAAACCTGAGTTATACAGTCACTCTGCGTTGCACTTTCTCCACCCTTTCTTATATCCCAGTATGGCTGAGAGCACCCCAGCCATACCATGATATAATGCCTTCGACACATTCCGACCACAAAATGAATCCCTGAAAACTAAAGGAGGAGTATCAATATTCATCAAAGATAAATACACCTTCAGACTGATTAAACAGAATAATTCCCCAGAGTTACTCCATGTGAAAATAACTATAGGAAAGCCCCTTCTCCAAGTTTTTGTCAGCTATAGATCCCCCTCCATGAATCATGATATTCACACTGCCTACTTGGATCTACTTGAGTCACTCAAAATAAAAGGAAAACACCCTGGTTATGGGTGACTTTAACTACCCATGCATAGATTTGGTAAATTACACATGTACAAACACATGCCCAAAGGTTATAGGACTTTGTTGACTCAAATGCCTTGGAGCAAATAGTTGGCACCCCCACAGGGGGCCCAAACATTCTAGATTTGGTACTTACCTACATGGTAGAATGGTACACCACAACAAGTGTGCAGCTCTCCCTGGTGAAGTCTGATCATAAACAGATCTATAGGTGTTTACTAGGTCAACAACCACAAGGGCCTTTTTAAGCCTAGCCATGCATCCTAAATCTCTGACAAGTTCTGATACCCTTAATAAGTCTAAGCATGGGCCTGGGAGATGAACCATTTACAGGTTGCCTGTGTCCATTAGAGACATAGGTGCCAAACCAGGGATGCATTTCCAGTTTCCTATCCAATTGTCCAAGTTGCACTTGAATTGGGTTAAGGAGGTACTCTGCTTCACATGGATGGGGGTCTGTTCCATAGATGGGGCAGTCTCTGGGATACATACCCATCTCTCCAGCTGGTCCTATTTATATCACAGGCAAGTTTTAAGTCTTTAGAATGGGTAATTCTGGTGCTGTTTGTTTTGTGGATATGCAGGAGGACCATCAGAGTGGGATCTGACAATGCCCTGTATGCCAGGCATAGATCTCCCCCCTCAAAAGCCTGTAGAAGACAGAATACAGGGATAGGGCCTTGAGGTGGTCTGCATAGGAAATATCACTTATGCACTGTATTCTTTTAGTGAGGAACCTCTGTGGATGTTTCAGTTCATAGGTTCATAGGTTCAAAGGCTGATACTAGGCTATCTACCCTAGGGCATTTATAAGCCTAGCCAGAGTGTGTTTGGCTTTCACCACCCTTTTAGATTAGTTGACTGTGCCTCTGTATAGTAGGTCACAGAAGGTAGCCCTTTTAAGGTTAGTTTACTTTACCTCTGTCAAGCAGGGACACAGAAGCGATCCCAGGGGTAAACTTATGATCTCCCATCCACTCGTCAAGATTTCTCTTGAAGAGGGTCAGTGAGGGGCTCTGCCTAACATGGATTGGGTTTTTGTTCCAGAGTGAGGGGAGCCTCTGGGATATGAATCTGTCCCTCCAGCATGTCCTATTTGTTTCTCTGCTGAGGTTCAAGTCCCTGGGGTGTGTAGCTCTAAGTGATTTGGATTTCCTGAGGTGAAGCATTTCCATTAATTCTGGGTTGGACATGGCTTTATACGTCAGACACAGATCACCTCTGAGTAGGTGGTATGCAACTGAGTAGAGCTGGAGTTTCTTTAGCCGAACTGCATAGCGCATCTGTTTGAGTCCCTTGATCCTCTTGGTGAGATACTTTTGGGGTCTTTCCAGTTGCTGCAGGTGTCGGGTAAGGTACACCCCAAATGGGGCATTGTATTCAATTATGGGCCTGATAAGTGATGAGTAGAGGGGCACAATGACCTCTCTTGATCTAGATGTGAACCCTTTCGTGATAAGGTGGGCTATATAGAAGGTCTTTCTAACCACTTTGGCAACGTGATTGTCAAAGGAGAGATTGCTATCTACTTGGGTCCCCAAGTCCCTAATTACTTCTTCCGTGCCAATGGATTACCACCTGTGTGGTAATTTGTGGGCACTTTGTTTTTCCCAAAGGGGATGACTATGCACTTTTTGGCATTTAGCTTTAGGCCATGGCTCTGGCACCAGTTATCCATCTCTGTGAGACCCTTTTGGAGGATGCTTGTGTCAGCCAGAGAGTCGATTATGGCACCCAGTTTGCAGTCATCTGCGAACTTGGTCAGCCATAGTCCACCCATGTTAGCCTGTACCTCAGAGAAATATATACCGAACAAGAGAGGTCCCAGGACTGAGCCTTGTGGGATGCCACTTGTAACTGGTTTAGAGTTTGACATGGAACCTGCTATTCTGACCCTGTGGGTTCTATCCCTGAGCCAGTTTGCAACCCATCTTGTGACATAGGGGTTGATATTTAAGCTGGTGAGCTTATTTATGATGCCCGAGTGGGGTATTGTGTCGAAGGCTTTTGCGAGGTCCAGGTAGGCTGTGTGGACTACCTTCCCTTCATCTATGACTTTGGTAACTGTTTCAAAAAAGTCGACCAGGTTCAAGAGGCAAGATCTGCCCTTAACAAAGCCGAATTGGGTAGGATCCAGTGTCTGGAGGTTCCCAATGTCTTTGTTTATGATTTCCATGATGATACGCTCCATAGCTTTGCAGACCAGGCTAGTCAGGCTTATAGGGCGATAGTTTCTGGGGTCCGTTGTGGCACCACCTTTGTGGAGCAGGACCACTGTTGCTGTATGCCATTCCTTGGGTACATATCCTGTAGTAAGGCTGAGATTAAACAGTGACTTTATATGAGGGTTTAGTTCTTCTTGGAGCTCATGTAAGACGCAGCCCAGGACACCATCTGGTCCCATTAATGCTGTGTTTTTTGCTTCAGAGAGGGCAGCTCTCACCTGTGCATCTGTGATCTCAGGAAGGCTACACTGTGTTGGGATAGACATTTGCTCTTTTGGGGGGAAGGGATGGAGAAGTTTGCACTAAACCTTTCTGCCAGGATGTTGGCAATGTCTGTGGGTTCATATCCAGTTGTTGGATATGCCTGGTTAGATAGATACCAAAGGAAGCACTGTGCTCAATGACAGGTCCGATGAATGCAGAATGCAGTGGAACAATAACTTCCTTGGACTTGGATGCCATACCTTTGTTTATAAGTTTGCAACATAGAATGATTTCTTCATCACTGTAGACACATGATGATCAAAGGCTAAATTACTGTCTATGTGTGTCCTTAAGTTCCTGACTACTGGGTCAACTCTAAGGGGTGTGTTGTCAATATGATAGTTACCAGGGATGGATGACTTCCTAAAGGATACTATTATGAATTTCTTGGCATTTATTTTTAGTCCATGGCTCTGACACCAGTTGTTTGTCTGTGTCAGCCCTTCCTGTAGAACATTTGTTTCAGTGTGAGTTTCAATGACAGCTCCAAATTTGCAATCATCTGCAAATTTAGTCAGCCAGAGACCACTGACATTGACCTTGACTTCTGAGAAGTAAATGCCAAAAAGGAATGGTCCAAGGACTGATTCCTGACTCCACTTATGACTGGCCTCTTTGTAGAGGTGGACTCCCCAATTCTAGCTTCCTGGGTCCTGTGTGTGAGCCAGTTGGCTATCCACTGGGTAACATAAGAGTTTGTCAGCAATGCCTGAGTGAGGTATTGTGTCAGATGCCTTGGCCAGTTGAAGGTGGGCAGTGTGAATGCTTTTGCCCTCATCCATTGCTTTGGTGACCTTCTCAAAGTCCACCAGGTTCAGTAGGTATAATCTGCACTTGATGAAATCAAACTGGGTTGGGTACAGTGTCTGGAGGTTTACTATATCTCTTTTGATCATCTCCATGATAATTGTTTCCATGGCTTTACATATAAGACTAGTGAGAATTATGGGTCTGTAGTTTAAAGGGTCTGTAAATGGCCCACCTTTGTGCAGAGAGATGACTGTTGCCTTTCTCCATTCATGGGGCATGAAGCCTGTTTGGAGGCTACAGTTAAATAGTAATTCCAAAGGCCCTGATAGGTTATGTTTCATGCTATTTAGAAAGCATCCTGGGATATTGTCTGTGCCCACTGATGCAGTGTGTATAAGTGGCTCCACTTACAATGAGCTTTGCACACAATTGTGTATTGCTTTTGAGGCTGCATATATAGCTAAAGAATGCTTTGTGGTTGTCCTTGGCCTGGGAGGCCAAAGTCACCTCAAATTTGATTTTTGGTAGGCTTTATCTGACCTCTGAGTTGTTTGTTTAGTTTGATGAGAGGGCTTTTATCCTGCTGGATGCTGTACCTCCTAATTTTTGCCATGATTTTCTTCATCCTGTTATACAGCCAATTGAAAGTGGTACTGGATTTTATCTATGGTGATCTGAACATGGAGCAGCTCAAGTCTATGACTGAAATGTTGTTAGATAGACAAACTTTTAAACCCATTACTAGTAGGGAGATAGATGCTATGATTAGTTTTTGACTGTGCCATGTCCAACTATTCTCATACTTTATGGACTTCCTAAGATGCTAAATTTGTTTTTCATTAATTTAACAAGCAGGTTGAAACAATTAATATAAAATTAATGAAAAACAAATTTAGCCAATCACAAACAAGGTACCTGTATAAAAATGGCTTTCAAAATGTGTTTAAAGTAAATTCTGATGAAGTCAAGTTGGACTGACGAAAGTGCTTAATTTTTGTGTTTGAATAAAGAAGATTTTGGACTCACAACAGTAGCGCTTTCTATTTGGTTTAAATACCCTTGTAAGAGACTGACAGTGACTGTCTGGTGGTAGCATCATTACCTTATCCTCTGGGCATAAGGGGGCACAGCTAGGAAACCTGTGTCTGTCTTTCTCAAGAGTGTGTGTGTGTGTGTGTGTGTGTGTGTGTGTGTGTGTGTGTGTGTGTGTGTGTGTGTGTATGTGAAAATCAAATACAAAGGTGTGGGTGTGCCAGTCACTTGGAACTGCTATTGGGGGAAATTATGCTTGATGCAATCAGCTGCATTGGAAAATGCTGAGTAAATCCATCCCTGTTTTAGTGATGGTGTCTTACTGGTGTTAGTGGTGAGGATTGCAGCTCCTTGATTATTGGTCCAGGTAAAGAGGGCCCATTACAATTCCTGCTACCTACTCTCCACCTAATTTCTCTAAAGTGCAGGTCATAACCACTCTCTCCAAGGCCAAAAGCGTAGCCTCTATAGGACCTGATAACATCCCAGGCTACGTTCTCAATGGTTTAAAACAGGAGTTAACAACACTATTGTATACTCTTTTCAACCACAGCCTAAGCACTGGTCTTGTCCCTACTGAATGGAAAACAACTCCAGTTATCCCCTTGCACAAGGGGGGGGGGTGCATCCATTGACTATGGGAACTATACAACCATTAGCCTAACCAGCCTTATCTGTAAGGCCATGGAGAGAATCATCATTGACCTTATCAAGAAGGATATATGAGACCTTCAAATATTTGACCAACCAACTTTGATCATAACATCATAAGAGGTCACTAGGCTAATAGCCCTGGGGCTCTTACAAACCTAGCCAAGAGTTTATCCCCAAAAAGAAACCTCTGTCAGCACCTGTTGCCCCTGTCAGTGAGGGACACATGTGGAACCCCTAGGACAAATTTGTGGTTTCCCATCCACTCATCAAGGTTGCGCTTGAAGACGGTCAGTGAGGTACTCTGTTTGACATGTAGGGGAAGTCTATTCCAGAGACAGGGCAGCCTCTGGGATATAAAACCTGTCTTTCCAGCAGGTTTTGTTGATGTTGCATATTAGATTAAGGCCTTTCAAGTGGGTAATGCGCAAGGAGTTAGACTTACAGATACAGAGCATCTCTAGTAGGTCAGGGTATGAGATTGCCTTGCAGGCGAGGCACAAATTACCTCTGAACACTCTGTATGATACTGAGTAGAATGATAGTGATTTGAGGCTATTCAAATAGGACAGATGTTAGAGGCCATGGATTCTCTTTGTGAGGTATTTCTGTGGCCTTTCCAGTTGATGCAGATGTTTGGAGAGGTACATACCAAGTGGGGTGTTATACTCAACTATTGATCTATGAGGGAGGAGTATAGAAAGGTAATAACCTCCTTTTTTTCTGGATGCAATCCCTTTACTTATGAGGAGAACCACGTAAAAGCCTTTTCTGACCACTACCACTACATGATGGTCAAATGTGAGATTGTTATTAACCTGAGTACCCAGGTCGCTCACCACAGCTTATGTGTCCAGGGGGTTGCTGTTGGTGTGATAATCAGTAGGGGTCATGTTTTGCCGAAAGGTATGATGATACATTTTTTTTGCATTTAGCTTGTGGCCATGACATTATCACCAGTCATTAATTGCTGTGAGACCATCTTGCAGTAAGTTAACATTATTTGGGCAGTCAGTGACAGCACCAAACTTACAGTCATCTGCAAACTTGGTCAGCCAAGGCTTTTGTCTTTGCCTGGAATCTCTGAGAAGTAGATGTCAAACAATAGGGGTCCCAGGACAGATCGCTGGTGAACTCCACTGGTGACAGGTCTGCATTTAGAGGTGGAGGCACCTATTTTGACCGTAAGGGTCCTGTCAGTGAGCCACTTGTAAACCCACCTGATGATATAGGCATTTTGGCGAAGTTGTGCTAACTTTTTGATGGTGCTAACTTTTTGATGATGCCAAAGTGGAGGATTGTGTCAAAGGCCTTTGCCAAGTCAAGATAAGCTGTATGTACTGACTTTCCCTCATCCAGAAACTTTGGTTTTGTTAAAGGGAGATCCTGCCTGTTGAACCTGGTGGATTTCTTCAAGACTGTCACCAAAGCCCTGGATAAAGGGAAATCTGTGCAAATGGTCTACCTAGACTTGGCCAAGGCCTTTGACACAATTTCCCACTCAGGCATCATTGAAAAACTCACCCAGCTAGGGAACAACCCATATACTGTCAGGTGGGTTGCAAACTGGCTCACTTACAGAACACATACAGTCAAAATAAGGGCCTGCACCTCCACCAGCAGACCCGTTACCAGCATACTTGTGAACTGTACAGATTTTTGCAGAATGTCCACATTTTTGCCTCATGTTTTTTTTGGCATTTTTCATAAAACTGTGGTTTACTGGAAAATCAGTGGCAAATCATTAAAGATTGAAGTTAAAAATAATGACATGCATTTGAGTTTTAGACATCATACCCTTCAGAAAATGCATCCCGATCCACAACATGTTATTCAATCAACTTTCTAAGTTTGTAAGAGCTATATTTAAAAATTGTCTTTATTTTGGGCCTTTGTCCTACTTTTATTTATGGCTTTTGCGACATCCTCCCTCTTGGCCAGTTATCAGTGAACCTCAGTTCTCACCACTGACACCGGTGGGAAAGGTTTACTTAGAACAAAAATAGATACACACAGTATTTTCAGATACAGCTCTCTTTGGACCAAATACAATTTCCCTTATGAGCACACAAGGAGCACACCCCAGTCCAGGGGCTGGACTTCTTCTCCAGGCCCCAAATAAGACTCTACCCTTCTCTCTACAGAAATAGGTACTCTGTGTCCTTGTTTCAAGTAGCTGACACACACACTCTTTGAGATTTGATTTTCACACACACATGCACACACACACACACACACACACACACACACATGCACATGCGCGAGCACACGCACACACACACACACACACACACACACACACACACACACACACACACACACACACACACACACACACACCTGGGAAGTGCTGGCACACATTCATCTACTATGCCACCTCCACCCAGACTATAAGGTAGATTCACAGCCACCAGCCAACTACTTTAAGACTCTTACCAGGGTACCCAATTACTCTTAGTAAAAGTATTACTTATACAAGTGATAATGTTCAACCAAGCATCAAAACTTTCAGGAGACTGAAGTCATAATGTCACCAAATAAATGCAATTACTCTCAAAAGTTAAAATATTTTCTAAAAGACCAGCAACATTGAAAGGTATAAATATATCTAATAATAAATAATAAAATAGAAAACATAAAAATACTGAATATTTATTTACAATAAATACCAGAGTTTCACAGGAAATATAAAAAAACACAGATGGAAAGACTTAGACAGATACAGAAAAACAATATTTTCAGCAAATCTCACTATATTTTCTAAACTGACTGAAGAATTACTTTTTCCTAGTTAAGTTACTTACTAAAGCAAGGCAAAATATAATGGGTGAGTGGTCTTGTCAGTTCCAAAACTGAGTGTTGTGTATGATCTGTCACATCTCTCATTAGTATCTAAGTACAATTATACTGCTGGCTACAGAATGACATCATATCTGGTCACCTGATTCTGTGGTTCCCACAATACCCCCTCACTAGAAACTTGAGCCAGGATATGGCACAGATATGTCACAATACACACTTAGGACTTTGCTAAGGTTTATTCCAGGATCTGGAGACTGTAAAGCAATTCCAATACTTATATCCTTCCTACAGAAACTAACAAGCCATTCTCTGGCACCCCAGCGTAGCAGTTAGTTCACCACCAAGGACAATAAGAGCAGGATCCCAGAACCTAGATATCGTATCTCTGGCTGCATTCAGACATGTGAGATAAAATCTTTATGGCCTAAAACAAGTCATTTAATTTCAAGCTATTTTTCTTAAGGTTAGCTGGGCTGAGCATAACCCCTTCCCTTTCAGTATCCTCTGTTAAAATATAGTCACTTCAACAGTTAACAACAATACAGTCTGACATACATGAATTTTTCTTTTCTGTCCAGCAGGACCCACTGATTATACATTTTTAACACAAGCGACTTTACAAATACATTTTTAACACAAGCATCTGTACAAATCAGTTTGATATTTAAATAGCATAACATTATTTACAAAACTCCAGCTAGTTATGCTGGCATATGTTACACATGCACTGCCCTACTCTCTCTGACATAGCTGGCACTACCTCACATAATCACAGCTATGTCCAGATTTCTAACTCTAAGAGTCTGAGAGGTTCATAGGCTGGTACTAGGTTATCAGCCCTAGGGCCTATACAAGCCTAACAATAACAATTCCCTGGCTATTGCTTCCCATAGTATTTTCTTCCCTGGACCCCTGTCTAGCAGGGCAACTGACGTGATCCCAAGGGTGAATTTCCTATCTCCCATCCAATCATCAAGGTTCCTTTTGAAGAGGGCCAAAGAGATGCTCTGCTTTGACATGCATGGACAATCTATTCCAGAGTCTGGGGAGTTTCTGTTTCAGGAACCTATCCTTCCAGCATGTTTTGTTCATTGTAATGACAAGGTTTAGATCCCTGGAGCATGTGTCTCTGAAGGATTGGGATTTCTTTAAGTGTAGCATGTCCAACAGCTCTGGATTTAACATGGCCTTGTATGTTAAGCAGAGATCGCCTCTGAATAGACGATATGCAGCAGAGTATAGGTGGAGTTTTTTTAGAGGGTCAGCATAGAGCATTTGCTTTAGGCCTGTGATTTTTTTAGTAAGGTATTTCTGTGGCCTTTCCAGTTGTTGCAGATGTCTTGAGAGGTACATACCAAACGGGGCATTGTATTCTATAATGGGTCTAATGAGGGATGAGTACAGTGGGGCAATGACCTCCTTTTTTCTGGATGAAAAGCCCTTCGTGATGAGGTGTGCCACATAGAAGGATTTCCTGACTGTTGTGGCGATATGGTTATCGAAGGTGAGACCACTGTCCACCTGTGTCCCTAAGCGTCTTATCACACTTTCGGTGTTTAGTGTACTGCCACCTATGTGGTAATTCATGGGTACATGTTTTTCCCAAAGGGGATAACTACACATTTCTTGGCATTGAGCTTGAGCCCATGGCTCTGGCACCAAGCATCTGTTTCTATAAGGCTCTTTTGTAGAATATCCACAACATTCGGGGATTCAATAATGTCTCCCAGTTTGCAGTCATTTGCGAACTTTGTTAGCCAGAGTCCCTTAGTGTTGGCCTGTACTTCAGAGAAGTAGATGCCAAACAAGAGCAGTCACAGGACTGAACCTTGAGGTACTCCACTTGTCACTTGTCTGGAGCTGAAATTGGATTCGGCTACTTTTACAGTGTGGGTTCTGTCAGTAAGCCAGCTGGCAACCCATCAAGTGACGTAGGGATTAATGCCCAGCTTAGTAAGTTTATCTATGATTCCAGAGAGGGGGATGGTGTCAAAGGCCTTGGCGAGGTCCAGATAGGCTGTGTGGACCACCTTACCCTTGTCCATGGCTCTGGAGACTGATTTGAAGAAGTCAATCAGGTTCAGGAGACAAGATTGGCCCTTCACAAACCCAAACTGTGTGGGGTCCACTGTTTGAAGGTTGCTAATGTCTTTGTTTATAAGTTCCATGATAATACATTCCATATCCTTGCAGATCAGGCTCGTCAGACTGATGGGGCGGTAGTTCCCAGGATCCAAGGTGGATCCCCCTTGTGGAGTGGGATAACTGTAGATGTGCGCCACTCAGTGGGCACAAAACCTGAGGTGAGTCTGTGATTAAACATGACACTTATGTGAGGTGCCAGGTAATTTTGTAGTTCATGTAGTACACAGCCTGGGATGTCATCTGGTCCCATGGATGCTGTATTCTTAGCTTTGGAGAGTGCGTTTTTTACCTGTGTGGCTGTTAGTACTGGAATTTGGCAATCTTTCCGTACTGAGATGGGCCCTTTAGTGGGTGAGAGGGGGGTGAAGTCTGCAATTAATCGATCTGCCAGGATATTGGCAATATCCTTGGGATCAGTATATTTAATGCCATTCTGTTGTAGTTCAGAGCAGATCTGATTCTTGACATAGCTATAGAATGCCTTATGGTTGTCTTTGGAATCTTTGGCAATTTTATTTTTGCAACTAGTTTTGGTGGATTTTATGAGGGATTTCAGCTTCTTACTGAGGTTGGTAAGGCAGTTTTTACATCCTGGGATTTTCCTCTTTTCTGCAACAGTTTTTTCTTTTTGTTGTAAAGTTTGTTTATGGCAAGAAACCACCAGATTGGCTTCCTTTTTTTGGAGGAGAGTATCTTGGTTCTATTCGGGATGGCACAATTCATGCACAAGTGTATGTGCTTGTACAGTGCCTTAGTGTAGGATTCAGCAGTCGAACTTTCAGTTCCTGTCTACATGGGTGTCATTAAGTTTGTCACTTCTGACTTGAGCAGCATGACGTTGGCTTTGGAGAAGTTTTTCTTAGGGGTGTGTTGTCAATATGATATTTACTGGGGGTAGCTGACTTACCAAAGGATACCATTATGCATTCCTTGGCATTTAGTTTTAGTTCATCTCTCTGGCACCAGTTATTTGTCTATTTCAGCCCTTCTTGGAGAACATTAGTGTCAGTAGGGGACTTTACGACTGCTCCTAGTTTGCAATCATTTGCAAATTTGGTAAGCCAGAAGCCCTTGATGTTGGCCTTGACTTCAGAGAGTGGTTGAAAAAAGTGCAATCCGAGGACACATGCCTGAGAGACTGTACTGCTGACTGGCCTCTTTGTAGAGGTGAACTCTCCAATTCTAACTTCTTGGGTCCTGTTTGTGAGCCAGGGGGCTGTCCACCAGGTGAACATACAGGATTATGCCCAACCTCTAGAATTTGCCAGCAATGCCCAAGTGGGGCATTGTGTCAAATGCCTAGGCCAGGTCAAGGTAGGCAGTGTAAATGATTTTGCCCTCATCCACTGCTTTGGTGACCTTCTCAAAGAAGTCCACCAGGTTGAGTAGGCATGATCTACCCTTGATGAAACCACCTCAGCTGAGGATGTTGCTGTAGAGCATAAAGGCAATGTCTCTGTGAGTGCCTTGCTGGAGGCAGGTCTTTGCCCCTCATTGGCAGGTATCCTATGCCCTTCCTGATGTGGCCCAGCCATAGCTAGAGTAAGGCATGGAGGCTGCAGTGGAGATAGCAGGTATATGATCTGTACTGAGATCCTCCTGGAGGAGATAGAAGATTTGCTCACCTAGCAGGGTCCTACCACTGGGCAACTTTTATTCATAAGCTGCTGATAGGTCTTATTAAGGTCCTGTGGGCCAACTGTCAGGTGATACACTGCTGCTAATAACCCACCTTATCCCTCATCCATATGTGCCTCCTTCCAATTATTTCATATCCTCATACCCTCTGCTTTGTCCATTTCCTCATCATCATCATTTGTCCACTCTCTGTTTGTATCCATCATCCCATGTCTTCCCATTCTAGAATGTGCACATCCATACCTCTTTGTCTACACTGACCTATATGTGTCTGTCTGCCCTTGTAAACCTCCCTATCCACCTTTCATACCTATCTTGCTTTTTACCTTTCCTCTTTTCCCTTCTTTTCTCTTTCTGCCAATCAAAAATGGTGTCAGATCTCCATAAAAATATTGCCTGTCTCCTTCCCAATCTTCAACATGTCTAATTTTGATAAGTAGTGAAGGCAGATGCCCAGGAACCACACAAACTGAAGTCCAAACCACAAATCCAATTTATTGACAGGAAAAACAGACCAAATGCAGTCAAGTGCTTTCGTCTTTAGCAAAGACTTCTTCAGAACTGCTTGGCATGGTTATCTCCAACCTTAAATAATCATAAATAATCATAATACATCATGTGATCAACATGTGATCAAACATTCACATGACTCAGCTTTAGTTTAGTACACATTAGTTATAAAACTTCAACAAAAATTGCTTTGAAGAAGTCTTTGCTAAAGATGAAAGCGCTTGACTGCATTTGATCTGTTTTTGCTGTCAACAAATTGGATTTCTGGTTTGGACTTTGGTTTGTGTGGTTCCTTGGCCTCTACCTTTACTACTTGTAGTCCTTTGTTCTTTTCTTCTGGACATGTCTATTTTTGATCTTGTGTGTAACTCTTTGCTTGCTAGTTTCCATTTTTTTCTATTTCCTATATATCCCTTTCCTCCCATTTTAAATATCTAATGAGTGTCTACATATGTGAACAAGAAAGCACCACAGTTGCATATATCTATAGCTATATAACTTTCTGCAATGATCTTTTCTGCAATTGGAGCTACAATCAACGAGAGCAGATTACGGTGGTTTGGACATGTGTAGAAAAACAGAAGACAATCTGGTGAAGAAGATTTAGGACAGACAGGAAGAAGGTAAGAGGAAGCGATGACATCCAGCAAAGAGGTGGATGGATTGTATGAAAGAAGATCTGTGACAGTCAGGCATGAGTGTTGAAGAAGGCAGGAGTGTGGCACTGAATCAAAACAGTTAGCTACAGTTAACATGATACCCCGACTGCATGTAGAAAAAAAAAAGTGTGTGTGTGTGTGATGGCATGCCTGCTACACCGAGGGGTGCAGAGGGACTTGCCCCATTGCAAAAAGCAAGAAATATGGAGTTTTTTCCTTTTGGTTTTAGGTCGGGCATTTTTTCTTTCTGCTGAAGTGTCAAACTTTCAGGAACTTTAAAAGATCAGTCTCTTCCAGAAATCTATGCCATGTATCTACAACTCTGTCAATGTAAAAATCTTTCTTACAAACTTTTTCAGCCAACAGCTGGTGGACTTAAATAAATGTATCTCATGCATTCTTTCTTTACCACTTCTTCAATGTATAGATATGAGTTTATTTCAGTCTCCTTTTGCGTATCTGTGACATAGATTATTTCACTATGAAAAGTTCCTGAAAGTTTGACACTTCAGCAGAAAGAAAAAAATGCCTGAACCAAAACCAAAAGGGAAAAAAAATCCTATTTCTTGCTTTTTGAAAGGGGGTAAGTCCCTCTGCACCCCTCGGTGTAGTAGGCATGCCATCACCCCCCCCCCCAAAACTTATATAAACCAACTCCATGGTCGCACTTACTCAAAGAAGAGAATAATCTCTAGAAAGTGGCTCATTGCAGTCGCACATTTAGAAATCACACTGGCACTGATTTCATATATTTCTCCTGAAGACTGTATAGGGAAACCATCACAGACTCTATATAATTTTTGCTGCCCTTCTCTATACAACTTCTGTTTTAACATCTGAATCTGTGATTTCCAGAACAGCATTGCTTATTGTAGGTATAGTCTCAATAGCTGTTAAAAGATGAGTATAGTAACTTCTTACTTTCTCTTCCTATATACAGCTAAAGCCTATAGTTTAGCTTACTGCCTTGTTACAATAATTCCAGATCACGATATAATTAAACAAGGTTTCTTTCCATTTCTCTCTCTGTTAATATCTCATTCCTCATTATACAGTCTTCCCATGCATTTTAATTACTAAGTGAATAAGCTGCACTTCTCTGTATTCAATCCATTAGCTCCTATCCACTTCTCCCACCCTTCTTTCCTATTACTCCTGCTTGTGTACTGACCCATCCTAAATATTTCTGTCAGTTGAAAAGAGACAATTTATTTATTTCAACCACAATACAATGTCACTTTTGTAGACACTGAACAAAACTAGTTCAACAGCTAGGCCATGCAATACAGATAATCTTGCTATCCCTACTTCACTGTATCAATTTGCCCAGCAAATGACATTTGCATAATTAGCTACTATGTTTGTGTAATAAATGAACAACAAAAACATCAAGCATTTCGTAATCCTTGAGAAAAAATGTTGGGAAAAAAAAACAAGAAAGAACAAACAGTGCTACCAGTCTTTCCAGAATAATATGTTCATTACTTATAAGTGAAATCAGATATTGAGGAACAGCAGCTAAAGGTAATTCGGTGGATTTTGCCCTACAGCATACATATCAAGAAGAAAAAGAAGCAAATGAAATATATCTAGCTTTAGAACTTAAAAGATAAATGTATAAAATCAAACAATAAGCAAACTTTGTAGGCCAGTTCAATACTTTTGTTTTATTTAGCACTCTAGTGACTCAGTCAAAGAAATGCATTAGATATGCCTAACAGAATCATCTTATTGTGAATCCATGCTTTCTTGGATCCTGTCTCCTGGCTTTGTTTCTACTATGAAACCTCAAATGACAAAAAGTCAGTGAACCACATCAATAAGCACAATCACCCAAAGCATACAAGATCAAAAACTCAAACAATGAGAATTTTTACCAGTCCCTCAGCAACAAACTCCTGAACTTATATATATATATATATATATATATATATATATATATATATATATACATATATATATATACACACACACACACACACACACACACACACACACACACACACACACACCAACTCAGCAGTCCCAAAGGAATCATTACCAGCATGGTTTCTTTGATTGCTCCAGCAGTGATTTCCAGTAACAGTCATTGGTGTTTTGATACTTGGCATCTTTTAATGTAAACATCTGACACTAATGAATGTGAAGTCAGTGACCTTAGATAAGCCCTTGACATTAAATGACCATATAACTACTTTGTTTATAAGTGATTCTATCATTGTTCAATCACTGAAGATAAAATAACTAATCTGTAGTTTTCAGCTTCTCCTAGAAGCTTTTCACTAGTCCTCAGTTACCACCTGCATCCTCTTATAAATTTTTAAAAGAAGTAGAAAAGATTTGCTATTTCTACACACAGTTCTTTCAAAATCCTGGAAGAATTCATCAGATGACATTGTCAATGTCAATAGTCATTTCACAACACTGGCTTAGGTGAAGGGACTGTCTTTAGGCTTCCTAAAGCAGCACATCAAGCTTAAACTCAACAAGGTGCCATCTGGTTGAGTTCACTTTGCTGATATGGATTCTAAATGAGCATCAGTAGTGATTTTTTTTTGTGGGGGGATTTCTCCCTTCATGTTCTTGACCTTTGAACTGGCATATATTTAAATTCTGGAGGTATAGAGCCTTACCCCCCCCCCAGAAGAATCATTTATTTTTTGTTTACCATTTGGCAAAGTTATAACTGCTTTTGTCTGGTTGCAACCTCACCTAGATGTTACTCAACAATCTGTAGTGGAAGCTGGTATTAACCTTACCATCAAAAATATCTTGTTTGTGTTTTGAGTGTCTTTTCATAGATTTTAATGATTACTTAATTTACAAAGTACCAAATAAATATCACAAACTACAATTTTATGACAAACAAGCATGTTTCCTTCATGTCATCAAAAGAGCACAATCACCACTTTTATAAACTTGTCCTGAAAGAAGAAAATACTTTCATAATCAGTGACCTATATTATCCCTCCTTTCTTTATGGAAAACTATCCCTTAACCAGTAATCAGGTGCAAAAACCACTAGACCTTATAATCATTAGCAGCCTTGAAAAACTTGTAAACATGCCAAAAGAGGAAAAAAATATTCCATACTGTCTTGGTAAGCAATCCCTGCCAGCCATGTTAAATGAAATATTGTCCGTTTTTTCTCTCTCTCACTTGAATTTTGTGATATTCCTCATATATATCAAACATAAACTGATAAAAATTATACAGTCTTTAAGGATATTTCAAATGCTGGCTATGGTGGCATAGACAATCATCCTGTGCCAATCATCTGGGACTTTCTATTAACGTAGGTCTCATTTGTTATGATTTAGACAAGCACTAAAATGTTTGCTGTCAGATTTAGCATTGTTCCTTCTAGATTTACTAATTTTCTTGAAAAGGTTAGAGCAGTTTAGGTGCACACATATCACTGAACAACCAAACTAAGTCTATATAGTGATTTCTTACCTTTAACTGTAAAGGGTGTAGCATCCAAAGGCATTCTGTTTTGAAAAATAAAAAGTGATTCTCTTTCTCACTCTCTGCTATGACCTTTAAAGGACAGAGCTGTCATTTTTAATGCTCAGAGGTCAAGAGGTATAAATATTAGGCTTACTCCAAATTACTGGTGAGTCCATCAGAACACTCTGCAAATCATGGAACAACTACATTGAAAAATTCATTCCTGTGCAGCATAAATTTTGCAATAAATCTAAATGTTGGAGTTCCAAAAATCAGCAAATTATTACAACAGAAGAAAAGAGCATACAAACCCTTCAAACCCTACCCAACTCACTGCAACATGGCTAAAATCAAGCAAAACTTGCCATCAAGACAGGTGATAGTAATAAGGTCTTCTACAACCTTATCCCAAATATGGAGTGGAAAAATAAAAAGGTGGTTTGACTGGACAAAATTGTATCACCATAATAGAGCCAGTAGATATAGCTAACACGCCATCATACAGATTTGGTGGAAATTTCAGGCCACAAGCAGGAACCCTCATATATATTTCCTTTTTAGTTCCCACAATTTGAGCCTACTTGAAAATACATCTGAAATAGTCATCTCTGCCCTCAGTAAGGTAAGAAACACCAGTTTCATGGGACCAGATGAGACACCAGGAAGTCTATTTTGTGCTATCAAAAATAGCCTAGTAAGCCCTACTACACATATTCTTAAAAGCAATAAAACTGGCTATGTTTCTGATATCTGGAAACAGGCTATTGTTGTCCCACTCTACTAGGTAAACCCTTCCACAAACCACAAATAATGATCAACCTCATAAGCAAATGGTACAAGGTGATGAAGAAGCTCTCAATGGATCTTATTCAAATATATACATAGATAGCCTCCACTTCTCCGACCTAATCCAATAAGGTTTTATTAAATATAGATATTGTATGCTTACCCTCCAAATTGTTTTGATAGTGTGATCAGAAAATCTAGATAAATGATTACCTGCTTACTCGATCTGACTATAGCATTCAGTGCTATGCCCCATGATGGAATCATGCAAAGACTTAGAGATCTTAAAGTAAATAAAGCGATAGTAACTTCTGTCCTCAATTTATATACAGGCCATACACAACAGACAAGAATAGGAGGACTTATATCCCCAACATCCTTGTCACCAGTATATTGCCTTAAGGCTGTGTCCTAGGTACATTCCTTTTTGCATCTTTTTCTCTGATATGAAAGCTGACTCCTGTGTCTTATGGCTCAACAAATATGCAGATGACTGCAAACTTAGGAGTCTTGTCTTTAACTTTCATAACACTATTCTTAAACAGAACAGTTTAAATATAATTCCAATCCATACTTCTACAACAATTCATCACAGTGTAGTAAAATAAAATATGCTAGCTTTTGTAGTTAGAAAGTAAATTCTCACAGATTAGCATAGGAAAGTAATGCAACACAACAAGGCAAATATCACTGAAGCGATAAATGAGTATACTGAACATATCTCTACATACTACACTACACTATTGTGACCATACTAAACTAAATTAAGAATACTAGACTTAAGTTGAACGTAGCTAAATTGTAGTAAACAAACAATTACTATGTTTGTAATATAAATGCTGCCAAGAGTATAAATGTATATACCTGTAAAGCTGGTATATAATGCTAAACCTTCATAGGTTCATAGGTTCATAGGTTGGTACTAGGCTATCGGCCCTAGGGCCTATATAAACCTAGCCATAACAATTCCCTGGCTATTTCTTCCCACACTATTTACTTCCCTGGACCCCTGTCTAGCAGGGTGACTGACATGATCACTGGGGTGAATTTCCTTTCTCCCATCCAGTCATCAAGGTTCCTTTTGAAGAGGGCCAAAGAGGCACTCTGCTTGACACATATGAGCAGTCTATTCCAGAGTCTGGGGAGTCTCTGGGTCAGGAACCTATCCCTCCAGCATGTTTTGTTTATTGTGATGACAAGGTTTAGATCCCTGGAGTGTGTGGCTCTGAGGGATTGGGGTTTCTTTAAGTGTAGCATGTCCAACAGCTCTGGGCTTGGCATGGCCTTGTATGTTAAGCAGAGATCGCCTCGGAGTAGATGATATGCGACAGAGTATAGCTGGAGTTTTTTTAAGGTGGTCAGCATAGGGCATCTGCTTTAGGCCTGTGATTCTTTTAGTGAGGTATTTCTGTGGCCTTTCCAGTTGTTTCAGATGTCTTGAGAGGTACATAACAAATGGGGCATTGTATTCTATAATGGGTCTAATGAGGGATGAGTACAGTGGGACAATGATCTCCTTTTTTCTGGATGGAAAGCCCTTAGTGATGAGGTGTGCCACATAGAAGGATTTCCTGATTGTTGTGGTGATGTGGTTTTTGAAGGTGAGACCACTGTCCACCTGTGTCCCTAAGTGTCTTATCACACTTTTGGTATTTAGTGTACTGCCACCTATGTGGCAATTCACGGGTGCATGTTTTTTTCCCATAGAGGATAATTATACATTTCTTGGCATTGAGTTTGAGCCCATGGCTCTGGCACCAAGCATCTGTTTCTATAAGGCCCTTTTGTAGAGTATCCACATAATTTGGGGATTCAATAATGGCTCCCTGTTTGCAGTCATCTGCGAACGTTGTTAGCCAGAGTCCCTTAGTGTTGGCCTGTACTTCAGAGAAGTGGATGCCAAACAAGAGAGGTCCCAGGACTAAACCCTGAGGTACTCCACTTATCACTTGTCTGGAGCTGGATTTGAGTCAGCAACTTTTACAGTGTGGGTTCTGTCAGTAAGCCAGTTGGCAACCCATTGAGTGACGTAGGGATTAATGCCCAGCTTAGTAAGTTTATCTATGATTCCAGAGTGAGGGATGGTGTCAAAGGCCTTTGTGAGGTCCAGATAGGCTGTGTGGACTGCCTTACCCTCATCCACAGCTCTGGAGACTGATTTGAAGAAGTCAATCAGGTTCAGGAGATACGTTTGGCCCTTCACGAACCCAAACTGGGCAGGGTCCAGTGTTTTAAGGTTGCCAATGTCTTTGTTTATAAGTTCCATGATAATACGTTCCATGGCCTTGCAGATCAGGCTCATCATACTGATGGGGCAGTAGTTCTCGAGATCCAAGCTGGACCCCCCTTGTGGAGTGGGATAACTGTAGCTGTGTGCCACTCAGTGGGCATGAAGCCTGAGCTGAGGGTATGATTAAGCATGACACTTAGGTGAGGTGCCAGTTCATTTTGTAGTTCATGTAGTACACAGCCGGGATGTCATCTGGTCCCATGGATGCTGTATTCTTAGCTTTGGAGAGTGCGTTTTTTACCTGTGTGGCCGTTATTACTGGAATTTGGCAATCTTCTGATATTGAGATGGGCCATTTACGGGGTGAGAGGGGGGTGAAGTTGGCACTGAATCGATCTGCCAGGATACTGGCACTATCCTTGGGATAAGTATATTTAATGCCATAGCTCAGAGCATATCTGAGTATTGCCATTTAGATTCTTGACATAGTCATAGAATGTCTTGTGGTTGTCTTTGGAATCTTTGGCAATTTTATTTTCTTTCCATCACCAGTGCACAGACCCTAGTGCTGAGTATGGTCAAGTGTAGGTCAGCAGATGGTCAACATGGATGATTATGTAACCAGTTTTATGGCTTGCTTGTGTCTCAGAAGCAATTACATTCCTTTTATTTTTCTCGAGTAAGCCATTAGGGGTTTCTTGAAACTATCAATATTATAAAGTCACAGAAAATTGTTATTTACAGTGTTCTAGTTCGAAGGAATACAATTGATAAAAGTTCTTTCTGTGGTATTTATCTTGAAAGGGGGCCTTTTCACTAGCAAGGGATTGGAGGTTCTAGGGCTGTACAGCTGAATCCAAAAGAGTAATTTTTGACAGAGTGGTAGACAGTAACCAGCTTTTAGTTTTTCCATTATGGTGCTCAGGAGTAATGAGGCTGTGGGAGAGATGGGTAATCATTTGGCCTTACTAATAGCAGTACAATGGTTTCCTTGTTTTAAGAAATATGAATTGAAGGGTTTTGTTTTCTGTAATTTGTTGAAGATTAATGTTTGTAGCTGAAGCATGCAAGTTATGGGTAGTCTATATCTGGGCCTGCAAATTAGGACATTAACGGCAATTGAATGCCTGCCATCACCAGTTAAAAGATTGGAAATGGAGTATGAAAGTTTTAACTAAGTTACAACTCCTGACTTGAGCCCCTTGGAGTGTGGTAAAGAAAAAGGTCTGATCAAGCACAATTCCTAAATATTTTTGATTAGGGGTCCACAGAAGAGGTTTGGAGTAGGGATCTATGACTGTCCGGGCTAGACCGCATTTCAGTCTGTTAGTGTTCTCAAACAGCATGGCGGCGGTTTATTGATGCTCATCTTAGCATGTTTGTTGCCAGCCAGTTCCTGAGTAACCAGCACACTTTGTAATGAGTCTGAGATTGCTCTTTGAATGTCCCTTTGTCTAGTAATGACAATATCATCTGTAGAAAGTACGTACTGGAGTGTGGGAAGATCCTAGTACCTATTACTTATAAGCAGTGAGACTAGAAGAGTCTCAACAAGGGATCCTAGAGGAACTACCCTTGAAAATTACCTAATCCAGGAAAGTGATCTGAGCCAAGTATCAGACAGATATCAAAAAAATTCAGATCAGATCAGATAGTTTTTAAACCAGAGAGCAGCATCAAGTAAGAAGCCACATAAAACTAGTTCTTGTAGGAGAAGCATGCGGTCAGCAGTCAGAAATGCTCTTTTAAGATCTAAGGAAATTGTGTTTGCAAGTAGGCCACCATCCACATTATAATGATGGTCTGTAAGCATGGTTAGGGGTGTCAGAGTACTGTATCTGGGATGGAAGCCATGTTAATACCAGTAAGAGGATCACACTTTATAACATATTCCAAATTCTTCTCATTGATTATTTTCTGTAAAATCATAGTGAGGGACAGAGACCCAGTGGTGCCTTTGGATGTGGAACTTTGGGAAGCTGTATTATTAAAGGATGCGTAAATCTGTGCTGACAATGTTAGTGACAAGAGAGAGGTTAAGTATATGGTGTTAGTAGTTTGCAGAGTATTGAGATTCCTAGCTGTAGACTTTTAGGATGGAGGATGTGAAAGCTTGGGTTATAACTACAGTATAGCTTATAAAGCAGTTCTTTCACCCTTATTTCCTTGATAACCTTGAGATAGAAAGGTAGGCAATTAAGCAGTCTGTGCAGAGATACCATGGGAGTAGCGGGGATAGTGTTTGTTAACAATGTATTGCAGTGTGAGACTGCCATAATGGTATTGTTTTTTTTTTCATGTCACTCAGTAGGCCTGTTGTAATATGGATTTTGCTGCATTCTAAGAAAAAAAATTATTGTTGCTCTCCTAATCCTCTACAAAGTTGAGAGCAAAACCAAAGTAGCACATGTATCCTTTTATACAGCTCTTGTCATATAATTATAGAATATCTGTACCAGTTCCCAAATCTGTAACCTATGCAGAAGCCATTGGGTGCAAGTGGAGAAGGTAGAAACAGTCTTCAGAAAGAGAAACAAAAGACTTCAAGCCTTCTCTTACAGTGAAAGATTACAAAAATTCCTTTATGTGTCATCACCTTTTTACAGAAAACCTGTGCCTGATATACTAAGCATTAAGTGACCCTTTATAGGTTCATAGGTGCTTACTAGGCTAATGACCACAAGGGCCTTTTTAAGCTTAGCCATGGATCCCAAATCTCTGACAAGTTCTGATGCCCTTGATAAGTGTAAGCAGGGACAAGAGAGATGAAACATTTACAAGCAGGAGCTTAGGAGATGCAACATTTACAGGTTGCCTGTTTCCATTAGAGACAAAACCAGGAATTAATTTTCTGTTCCCAATCCAATTGTCCAGGTTGCACTTGAATTGGGTTAGGGAGGAACTCTGCTTCACATGGATGGGGACCCTGTTCCAGAGACAAAGTAACCTCTGGGATACATACCTGTCTCCAGCAGATCCTATTTATATCACAGGCAAAGTTTAAGTCTTTAGAATGGGTAATTCTGCTGCAGTTTGGTTTGCAGATATGCAAGAAGTCCATCAGAGTGGGGTCTGACAATGCCCTGTATGTCAGGCATACATCTCCCCTCAAAAGCCTGTAGGAGACAGAATACAGGGATAGAGCCTTGAGGCAGTCTGCATAGGACATTTTACTTAAGTCCTGTTTTCTTTTAGTGAGGAACCTCTGTGGATGCTTCAGTTGTTGGATATGCCTGGTTAGGAACATGCCAAAGGGGACATTGTACTCAATGATGGGTCTGATGAATGCTGAAAACAGTGGAACAAAGACTTTCCTGGATTTAGATGTCATACTATTGTTTATAAGTTGTGCAACATAGAAGGATTTCCTCACTACTGTAGACACATAGGTTCATAGGTTCATAGGTTCATACTAGGCTATCTGCCCTAGGGCATTTATAAGCCTAGCCAGAGTGTATATGGCTTTTGCCACCCATTTTAAATTAATTTTGCTATGCCCTTTTTTGAGGTTAGTATACTGTGCCTCTGTCTAACAGTGACACAGAAGTGATACCTGGGGTAAACCTACGATCTCCCATCCACTCATCAAGATTCCTCTTGAAGAGAGTCAATGAGGGACTCTGCCTAACCTGGACTGGGATTTTATTCCAGAGTGAAGGGAGCCTCTGGGTTATGAATCTGTCCCTCCAGCATGTCCTATTTATTTCAGTGCTGAGGTTTAAGTCCCTTGAGTGCATAGCTTGATGGGATTTGGATTTTCTGAGGTGCAGCATGTCCATTAATTCCGGGTTGGACATGGCTTTATACGTCAGGCACAGATCGCCTCTGAGCAGGCGGTATGCCACTGAGTAGAGCTGGAGTTTCTTTAACCGGGCAGCATATGGCATCTGTTTGAGCCCCTTGATCCTCTTGGTGAGGTACTTTTGGGGTCTTTCCAGTTGCTGCAGGTGTCTGGTAAGGTACATCCCAAAAGGGGCATTGTACTCAATTATGGGCCTGATGAGGGATGAGTAAAGAGGCACGATGACCTCCCCTGATCTAGATGTGAATCCCTTCATGATTAGGTGGGCTATATAAAATGTTTTTCTAACCACTTTGGCCATGTGGTTGTCAAATGAGAGATTGCTATCAACTTGGGTCCCCAGGTCCCTAATTACTTCTTATGTACTTAATGGATTACCAGCTCTGTGGTAATTTGTGGGCACTTTGTTTTTGCCAAAGGGGATGACTATACACTTTTTGGCATTTAGCTTGAGGCCATGGCTCTGGCACCAGTTGTCTGTTTCTATGAGGCCCTTTTGGAGGATACTTGTGTCGGCTGGAGAGTCTATTATGGTGCCCAGTTTGCAGTCATCTGCGAACTTGGTCAGCCACAGTCCTTCCATGTTGGCCTGTACCTCTGAGACATGATGGTCAAAGGCTAGACTGCTATCTATGTGTGTCTCTAAGTCCCTGACTACTGGGTCAACTTTAAGGGGTGTGTTGTCAATATGATAGTTACCAGTGGTGGATGACTTCCTGAAGGACACTATTATGCATTTCTTGACATTTAGTTTTAGTCCATGGCTCTGACGCCAGTTGTTTTTTTGCCAGTCCCTCCTGGAGAACATTTGTGTCAGTGTGGGATTCAATGACAGGTCCTAATTTGCAATCATCTTCAAATTTAGTTAGCCAGAGACCACTGACATTGGCCTTGACTTCAAAGAAGTAAATGCCAAAAAGGAGCGGTCCACAAACGAATCCCTGAGGGACTCCACTTGTAACTGGCTTCTTTGCAGAGGTGGATTCCCCAATTCTAACTTCCCAGGGCCTGTCTGTGAGCCAGTTGGCTATCCACTGGGTGACATACAGGTTTGTACCTAACCTCTTGAGTTTGTCAACAAGGCCTGAGTGGGGTATTGTGTCAAATGCTCTGGCCAGGTCAAGGTAGACAGTGTGAACAATTTTGCCCTCATCCATTGCTTTAGTGACCTTCTCAAAGAAGCCCACCAGGTTGAGTAGGCATAATCTGCCCTTGACAAAACCAGACTGGGTTGGGTCCAATGTCTGAAGGTTTATTATATCTCTGTTGATCATCTCCATGATAATTCTTTCCATGGCTTTACATGTAAGACTAGTGAGACTTATGGGTCTGTAGTTTCCAGAGTCTGTAGATGGCCCACCTTTGTGTAGATGGATGACTGTTGCTGTTCTCCATTCATGTGGCAAGAAGCCTATTTAGAGACCATAGTTAAGTAGCAATTCCAGAGGCCCTGATAGGTCATATTTCATGCTATCTAGAAGGCATCCTGGGATATTTTCTGGGCCAAGTGATGCAGCATTCTTGGCCTTAGAGAGAGCATTAAGGACCTGTTCCCTAGTGATAGCAAGGGAAGTTATATTAGATGGTATTTCCTGAAGGAAGGTTGAGGGGCACAAAGGGGTAAAGTTGGAGCTGAATTTATTGGCCCGTAGGTTTGCTATATCTTCTGGCTCAGTATAATTGGATCCATTTACAATGAGCTCTGCACACAATATTTGAAACCCTTTGCTTTGAATGCCCCCTTGGTGACCTGAACACAAGAGGAAATTCAGTCTCAATAAAAATTTGTGTCAATCAAACCATGAAACGAGACAGTTTCAAATCTCAAAGCGTTCCATGCCTATGGAATAAACTCTCAATCTCAATTGACCTCAGACAGGCAATTTGTATCTTCAAGAATGAAATAAATGAACATAAGCCTAAGGGTACTCTGATGACCCACCATTGGACTAGTAGTTAAGGTGCCTCAGTCCTCACCACTGACACCTGTGGGGGTTGTTCACTGGGAGGAGGATAACAGGTACACACACACACACACACATGCACACACATGCACACACACACACACACACACACACACACACACACACACACACACACACACACACACACACACACACACTATTTACAGATGCAGCTCTCTGCATCAATTTCAATTTCCCTGAAGAGCTCACAGAGATCACAATCAGTTCGGGGCTAGTTTCTCCCTCTTCCTCCAGATCCGCAGTAAGACTTCCCACTGGCACAATTGGCACGAGCTAAACCTCCAGCGCTCTCTCTGTGCAACCAGTGCTTCGTATCCCTGCCCAAGTAGCTGACACACACATTATTTGAGGTTTGATTTGCACACACACACACACACACACACACACACACACACACACACACACACACACACACACACATGGGAAAGTCTGGAACAGGTTTACAAGCTATGCCCCCTTCTTCCCAGTCTATAATGTAGTTACCACCAGTCACTCCTGCCAGCTACCTAACTACCTTAAGGCCCTTAACAAAGGGTGTGCAATCTTACCGTGTAATATTAATATTAATACAAATGGTAGTTTGACCAAAAGCAAAGCTGTTAGGAGTGGCCCACATGATGTCACCAAATAAATATGCCAGTACTCTCAAAACTTAAATATCTCTACAAAGATCTGCCACAATGAAAGGTTTAAATATATTTAATAATAAATAATAAAAGAATATGACAATACTAAATATATATTCACAGTGACATCAGAGTTCAAAACCACAGGAAATATTTAAAATAACATTGCAGTACAATCTCAAACAAAGAAAAATAATATCTAAACTAAGCTTTACTATATTCCTGACTGCATCTAAGAGAATTATACTATTCTCTAGTAACTTACTTAATAGAGTAAGGCAGATGATGCGGTGAATGGTTCTTGTTATCAGGTCCAAGAAAGAATGCAGAATCCTCTGTCTCATTCAGAGACTTCTTAAAATAATATCTAAAATATTACTGCTGAGACAGCTTGCAGAATTATATAATTTCTGGTCATCTGACTACTAGTTCTCATGCAAATCCCCATTGCTGAAGCTGGCAGTATTTAGCATCTTCCTTTAAAAATACTCATACAAGGGCTTTTGATCTAAAGACAATACAGAAAGCTTCCTAGTACATTCTTTGTGTCTCTAGCTGCATTGAAACCTTAGAGATAGCCTCTTTTATGGCCTAGTCTATAAAGTAATTTAATTTCAAATATTTTTTATAAACTTTGCTGGACTGAGGTTAACCCTCCAGTTTCCTCTGATAACATATACATTTAAACAGTTGCAATAGTGCATGTAGTACTCCTTGTAGAGGAGCCAAGCTGAACACCTTGATACCATTTATTTTTCATAAAAATATTTGCTGGTAACTGCATTAGGGCATAAAGCCTTGTTGTTAATGTGCTAGGCAAACAGCACACCCTCTGCTGGTTCCACCATATGACACAGATTAATCTTTACTGACAGCAGGAGAGACAGTGGGGGATAGGATCTATATATGATCATCAGGTTATTCACAGCTATAGTAGATAGATAGGTGAGGATTCACAATAATCAAGGAGGGAAGCTACTTTTATTGTATTTTATGTAAGTGAGGTGAAACAAGGCATTAAAGTCATTTCTAATTGACTTGGCTTACCTTATACATGGTACATAAGAAACTGTTGGCTGGTTTCTTTGCCCGTCAGATATCTTTTACTCCAGCCTACATTTGTTTGCTGCAATCATCAGCTTTAAACTGATACTATGCAACAGAGCAACAGAAGAGATGTAAAGAAGTACTGGGAAGATCTGTTATCATTATTACATTATACTGTTAGTCAGTCCACTGTTGTATTTAATCTCTTGTATTTTTATGTATTGCATTGTAATTACTTGTCTGCTGTATTCTAAGTATCATAATCACACATGCTTTGCACTTTTAATTTTGACTAATTATGATTCTTGTAGTATTGTTATCATGGAGTTTTTATCCCTGGGCCGCCACTGAAAAAAGGGTACTTTGCCCAGCTGGAATTTCCCACTTAGAATAATCAATCAAATCAAATCAATCGATCAATCAATCGATAAATAAATTGTTCATCACTCCATAAGATCAATCATAAAAAAGCATGAAACCTACTGGGCATTCAGATGTATAACAAATATGAACCAAAAGACCACAAGACTCTTCCATTTTGCTCACTGTGCTCATGTGTGTATAAGTTTCAAGTTACCTTAATTGTCTCACTGCTACCTATTCACTGTTGAACATTAGAATACATATTGGTTGAGGGATTCAAAGATGGCCACTGTTCTGTAAACACTGCTAATCTCCAGCTCTTCAACACTTATGGAATAAACTTAACCCAGAGGTAATACCAGGACCTATTTAAAGCAATACTCTGAGCTAACAACTCTAATCAACATCCAGAAACCCAAAAAAAGGAAAATAAACCTGAAGAATTAACAAATCTATCAAGATTACAACAGATTAACTGGATCTGAGGAAAGAGACAAGGAAAAGAAGCCGTGTGCTCAGGGCATTTTACACACTCATCTTTATCTATAAAATAAGACGCCTTACTCTTACAAAATGTCAAAAGAAGATAAAAATATGGACACTACAACAACAAAAACTAAACTCTTAGAATTATTATCACCTGAGAAAGATTTGGACTCTAAAAGGCAGAAAATAACAAAGCAACAAGACACTGCATAAACAGGGAATAAAAATATAGCAGATCAACTAGCAAACCTGGATGATATAAAAGCAGCCTTGCCACCTATCCAAGAGGCAATAAAAGAGCTCTCTACTCAACTGCAATCATTTGGAACTTCCTTCAATCAAATCTTGGAAAGAATGGACAAATCTGAAGCCAAAATCATGGAGAATGAGGAAAAAATAGCCCTTCTATCCAAAAAATCTGACTCACATGAAGCAGACATACAAACCATACAAGCAAAAATTATTGATCTTGAGGCAAGATCCAGAAGGAATAACATAATCATGAGAGGCATGTCGGAAAATATACAGCACAATGAACTGATTCCTTCTATCATTCAAATATTTGCAACACTACTCAAAGACCAAAAAAACGGCCCATCAAATAACAATAGAGAGAGCACACAAAGCCCTGAGAGAATCTCAAACTTCAAATATGCTAAGACCTGTCTATGCCAAACTACTTAACTTTCAAGATGTCAATAAAATATTATTTTCTGCAAAGAAAAATGGGGGATCTTTAATGTGGAACAACAACAGAATCTCTCTAGCCCAGGATCTGCCTCTACAAATCAGATATGCCAGACAGCTCTTATCTCCTTATTGCAAATTTCTGATTGACAAAAAACTAAAATTCCAAATGAAATATCCAAATACATTAATATTTTCTGTGGATGGGGTCAAATACTCAGTCGCGAGCAATAGAGAAGCAAAATCTACCTTCATGACTGTTTTTAAAATAATTCCCGCTTTAGGCAACTAGTTTCACTCTCCGATGTGACTTATTGAGCCCCTGAGACCGGATTCACGAAATAACAACAGCCGAGGACTTACTTTTTTCATAGTTTGCTCCTGCCTTGCCCTAGGCCGCATTTTTGGAGTAGCGCGACCTCATTTCTCATTCTGCAAGCCACGAGAGCCCCAACAGGAAGTACACAACATCCGCATCACGCTGGCTTTCACATGTGAGGAACTGAATGTTGCTTTGTTACTCTAGAGGTCATTTTTGAGAGGTGGCACTTCCGGAAGTCCGTCCGCATCCAGAATCCTCCTTCGAGAAGCTAAGAAATCGGCTTAGCTGTCTAGCAGCTCAGAGAGAAGGTCAAAGGAACTGTAATTAAAAAAAAAATAAAGCACTGATGAGGAAAGCACTAAAAAATGTAAATACTATAGTTAAACCACATATTCTCTTTCCCCATAGCTATTAAATCCTGCTTTTAAATGTCATCAAAGTTAATTAAAGTTTCTAGCTTCACACAGCATAATGGAGTTGCAAAAACATATTGCACTGCTAACAGACATGAAAGTTCTAGGTTTTAATACAACAAATCGCACAAACCTAAGTGACTACACTCTTGATTTTATAAATACAGGGTTTAATTTCACTTATGTTTAACCTAACACAGTTAGTTGTGCCATTTTTAAATTTTTGCTCAGACTTAATAAGAGAGCCTATAGTGAATATGGTCCCTTATATGAAAACAAATTTGTTCTAAACTGCAAACTGGATAACCCCTATCCTAGAATTAACACACACACTAGTGCTGAGATCTCTAATCTACATAAAAGCATTATTACGTCTCTAATATGTCAGGACTTGAATTTTTCTGGTCAGACAATTTTCCGAAGGTAGCGAATTAGGTAATTTAATACGGAATAAAAACATAATACTGTAATAAGCTGATACCAACAGAAGCTTATAAATAACATCTGAAAGTTCAGCTTTAAAACACACTACCTGTTATATCATATTGTAGACCCAGGCAACTTCAGCTACATAGAACTGCAAATGAAATCTACACATACTAATAATCAATAATCATACAAATAATCAATGCCCTCTGCTGTACATCTCACAAGTTATTCCACTGAGTAAATGTTATTATGACACACTGTATATAGTTTCAGTTCACTCAAGTGCATTTGGTTCTCAATACATTTTGGATCTGAAACCAATATAGAATGACTTTGCATAACTTTGGTGACTCAGAAAATAAGTTTGTTAATGTATTAAGACTATTACAGCATCTGGAATAGAACTAGGTTCTCTCCTGTTATATATAATAGGTGTCTCATTAGGGTAGTAGAACATTTATTTTCTTTCTTGTTTCTATCCTATCTTGCACAATGCTATAACAATACCGAGTACTTGTACATAGCCTTAAAGTTTCATGGGTCGGTAGCTTGAGGAAACATCTATACACCCCACCCTTCTTAAATCTTATACTAAAGAGCCAACAAAGCCTTATAGAAGGGCTTATACTTTTGATTACCACTGATTATTAATCACTGGTTGTTCAAACCTACTCGAACTGACTTCTAAATGTCTACCTAATTACTTGTGACTCTATTCATGTATGTACATAAGTCTGAAATTGATATATAGTTATATGGTTTTCTCCAGGACCCATCAGAGTAAGAATGTGTAAAGTATAATATCTGATGAATGTCGAATCGGTGGTAGAGAGAAGTTGCGTTAAGACCTTTTTAACAGAAGGCCATTCAAGACTTAAACAATGCAGGGCAGGGGTAACAAAACTGGTGAGATCAATGATTTTTGGATCATTTGAACTCCAAAATTGAATATTCACCCAAAGCAAGGAAAGAAACAATCAGAGACATCAGTCTCCTGCCAAGGAGAGGAAGAATCACATACAAACTAAGATTAAATGAGGAATGAATATAATTTATGAATATGGTTAATAAACTAAGCTTGTGACAGCAATTTATAGTTGATAAACTTTCAAATACTGATAGGGATAAGTTTCTTAAATTGATGTTCCCTGCTTTTAGTCAAGACCAGGTCTGGTTAAAATAGATTTTTCAAACTTGGACACCCCATAATAAATCTCATAAGAACAACCTTGGGTTACAAAAGCAGTGTTTGTTAGGGAATGAGTGGGATAGGCTTTGTACAAATAGTTTTAGGTCATACAGGGCCATTAAGATTCTTTTACCTCTTAAACACTAACACACAAGGTATATATATATATATACTAATAACACAAAAAAATACAAAAAACAAATCTTGCCAGGTCCTGTTAAATTCCTGGTCCAGGAGATTGGTGGGTAGGCACAGGGAAGGGACGGGAATAAAAGAATGCTTTCATAACATATTTTTGATGAGAAATAAACACAACCCAATATATTTACACAAATTTACAAGACTACTTACACAAAATAAAAGCTTTATAAATGTGGGAAATAGATTCATGTAACATTAAAGGGCTCCAGAACATTAAAAAAAGGAAACTGTTTCTTCACCTAGTTTTGCAGGCTAAGGCAATCTTCATACCAATTCAAGAAACACATTTATCTATTGAGCAATGGACAGAATTAAAAGGCTAAAAATGGATAAGATAAATTATAGCCTCTGAAGGCAAAACCAACAGCGCAGAAGTAGCTATAATCATTAAGAACCAATACCAAGATAAAATTATAGAAACCAAAATAGATAAAGAAGGTAGATGGTGTTATGTGATCCTTTCAACTCTCAATTATGATAAGCCCATTTTACTTCTCAATATATATGCACCCTGTAATAACCAGCACTCCTTCTTTGCTTCATTGTATCCTATCTTAAATCAATACAATAATCACTACATGATCATAGGAGGTGACTGTAATACATATCAAAACCCAAAAAAGGATAAATCTAGCCCACAGAGATCATACAACAAACAAGCAGTTTTAACATTAAGTGAACTCAAATATGACTTTAATCTATATGATCCCTTCACATATGGTAATAACCCAAATACCTCAAATAATTTTACGTTCTACTCCAACTGTCATAAAATGTGGTCGAGAATGGACTTTTTCCTAATTTCAGAAGCACTAATAAACCTTGACCCCACAGTATCCGTTCATGCTCGTTACTTGTCTGACCACTCTAAAATCACTCTAAACATTGCTAAAAACACCAAAAATAATACAGTATATCGGGGATACAACTGGTCCCTAAACCCCAATCTTTTAAATAAAAAGGAAATAGTTCAGGAAGTTCAGGAGATTCTTAAAATGTCTCTAGTCAATTTAGTAAAACAAAAACACCCTCCTGATATTGAATGGGCGGCAACTAAAGCTCAGATAAGAGGTATCTTTATCCAAAAAGCTTCTTATTATAAGAGAACCCAACTCAGAAAGGAACAACAACTAGAGGCTAAAATTAAATCATTAGAACAGGATTTAATTAAAAATTACAACATGCAAACTGAAAGTGAATTATTGAAATGTCACAACAATAATCTATCATTTCATGAAACAAAAATACTTGCAAAATATGCTAACCATATACAAACACTGTCACGAGCACTAGCAAGGATTATTAATCAGTCTAAAACACCCTCTCAAATTTCTGAAATAATCTATAAGAACAAGATTTATACAAATAACAAATATATTATTAACACCTTTGAAGCTATATACTCACAAATCTATGGAGAACAAAAACACCTACTCATAAATGAAAATAGTAGAGACTTCCTACAAAAACTTAATTTTCCGAAAATTGACGTGAATCAACAAAAAGAATTAATAGAACCAATAACCACTGAAGAAATAATAACAACAATCAAAAACTTGAAATCACACAAATCTCCTAGCCCAGATGGCATCACAGTGGAATTTTACAAAACATTTTACCGTATCACTGCACAAAGTTTATCTCACATATTAAACTATATAATAAACACTAAAATTAATGATATACTCTTTAACACATCCAAAATGATTTTCATACCCAAAGAAAAAGCAGATCCCCAGAATCCGGACAGTTACAGACCCATATCATTACTCAATATTGATACCAAAATTTTAACATCTATTCTGGCTAATAGACTGAAAAAAATAACGGACATAATTATTTCAAGTGAACAATCTGTTTTTTTAACATCTAGGCAAACCAGTGACAATACACTAACACTTCACACGCTAACTTCATATGCTAACTATAATAACCTAAACATATATGCACTCATTATAGATGCTCATAAGGCCTTTGATAGAGTTAACATAAAATTTTTATTCCAAATCTTACCCTACTTTAATATACCCCAAGAATTTATTCTAACTCTACAAACACTATACAATAATCCTTATACAACATTATATATAAATAAAATGTGGTCTAATAGAATCCATATCAGAAATGGCACTCGGCAAGGATGTCCTTTATCTCCCTTAGTCTTTAACCTATATCTAGAACCCCTATTTTTAAACATCAAACAAAATGTTTATCACAATGCCCCAGTAATATATAACACCAAAATTTCCCTGCCAGCCTTTGCTGATGACCTTAACATATACTGTGCAACACCAACCACAGACACCAAGAAAATACTATCTGCTATTGAAAACTTCACATCAATATCAAACTATAAAATAAACCTTAAAAAAACTAACATCTTCCCTTTAAAAACTCCGAAACCTTTCTCACTGCTACCATTGATAGGTCAAATAAAATCTGAAGAAAAGATTAAATATTTAGGAATTACATTCTCTACAGATAACAAAAATTGTTATCTTAATAATATTAAACAAAAGTGGGACCACATTCTATTTGACCTAAAGAGATGGAAAAATCTGAAACTACCACCACTAGCCAAAGTCTCGATTATCAAAATTAATATCTTGCCCAGATTATTATACATCTTTATGTCTTCCCGGCTATTAATACCCAAGAAATTTTTTAAGCAAATTCACACTGAATTCACTAAATTTATATGGGAACCAAAAAAAAGTAGAATCTCATATGATAAACTGATGACCCCAAAAAACAAAGGTGGATTAGATCTACCAAATTTTGAAATCTACTACTTAATCATAAACACCAGTAGAACTTTAAGAATTGCAAACCACAATACACTAGGAAATAGTTGGTCCCCACATTGGGTAAGAATATATTTTAAACATATTGAAAGCCTGAATATAAATCCCAAATCACTACCTTTCTTAAGCAGTAAAAGCATTAAAGCATTTAACCTAATGGAACCCCTTAAAAATTCTGTAACATTAACACAACATATTTTTAAGTCAGTAAATCTCCTTCAAACCATGATGACCCTACAACCTATACACAAAAACCCAAACCTGAAAATTAATAACCAACTACTAGACCTGAAAAAATTCCCACTTATAATTAATGTAACACTACAAGATCTATACCCATATTTAAACTGTCCCGCTCATGAAATAAGAAATCAATTAGGTCTTCCCAAGTCATATCTGTTGATCTTGAGGCAGATTAAAGAAATGTGTATAAGTTACTTTCAAGATATTGACATCAAGAAAGATGGCTTAATGAAATGTAACTCATTTTGGCAAGCCCTTCTGCAAAACAGCAAATTTATAACATGCTCATACAAATTGATCAAAGACCTGAAATTTCAAGAACACACACTCTTATCTAATTATTGGAAAGAAAAAATACCATTGGTAGAGAACCATAAAATAATACAAGCAATTAACTTAACAGTAAAATCCATTTCCCTTCAAAAGTTAGCATTTACCCAACTGATGATATATAATAATGCTTATTACACACGCCTTAGCTTGCATAAATTTAACCCTAGAAACTCCCAAAATTGCCCACATTGCAAAGATGATACTGCTGACCTTTTGCATATGTTCTGGAGCTGTAAATTTGTTTTCAAACTTTGGAACTCCCTGAAAGTACAGCTACAAAAGATGGGATATCAATGATCAATGCTCACTTGGGAATTTATGATATTACATCTCCCCCCAAATAACCTATCTAAAAACCAAACAACCATCCTCATTAATATTTTCCTATTAATGAAACTCTACATAGCTACCAACTGGATGACCCTCATCTAAAATCTCATGGAAAAACTTTAGGAACTTAGCAATAAAACATATATTAGCCCACAAATACATAATAAACAAACAAAACAAAAATCCCAATATTTTGAAACTTTGGGAACAAATTTTCAATATTATACTTGCATAAACCATTGAATTTGGAATACATTTACAACACACACAATAAAAAAACATAACATTATATAGTAGTATACTAACTTGATGGTACTAACCCTGGAAAAAACAAATCTTATCTCTTTCCAGACTACTAAACTATGAAAGCATTCATGTAAATAGTGTAAATATGTTTTAAGCGTATTGTTGTTCTACCAGTTGTATATCACCTGTGTTTACTCTTGTGATATGATCTGTAATGAAAAAGAAAAACAAATAAAGAATTATTATTGAAAAAAAAATACATATTGGTTATCAGGTATTGTATTTTTTCATATACATAGTTTATATTATAGATGAAAATGCATTCAGACATTTTTTTTCTGTTTTAGTAATAGTAATAGTTGGGGATGTTTTGCCAGGAGGAGAGACTATAAGTTTGATAAATTATTCTTATCATCTATTGAGGGCAGTTCAGTTAAACCTGTTTAGTCACGACTGGTGACAAGGAGACTGCAGACCTCTCAACTGTCCAGATTTTCACAGATTGTTCAGATTTTTGCCTCATATGTTTGGTTTGTTCCTCATAAAATTAGTGATTTTCTGGCAAATCATTGGGATGATCTGAGGACTGAAGGCATAAACGATGACATACATTTGAGTTTCAGACTTCAGATTTTCAGAAAATGCATATTAATACAAACACTGTTATTATAGCAAGTTTCTAAGTTTGTAAGAGCAATATTTAAAATCTGCTCCTATTTTTGGGCCTTTGTTACCCAATTTTGCCAGTCTTTGTCCAGATTTCTAGCACTAAGGGGTTGAGAGATATGAAAGGGAGTTGAGGCCATGTTAAACCTCAACATAAAAAAGGGGTAAGTTGTACACTCAGCTTATTTACCTCAGTTATACCAATTTCACTGAAAGTATTCTCAAGGAGATAAACCACATCCTTTGGGTAACTGTTGTTGTTATATGGACAAGCAGGATTAGAACATGTAGAGTACATATTAATATTTTTGGCTGCATCTCTGACAAAGATTTAAAGACATAAACTACAATGAATACATTTTAAGACTAAGGTTTCTTTAACTTTGATGTTTGCTTTTTTTGCTTTTACTCTGCATTGTTTTGTGTATCAGACAGAATAAACTATTTGCAGGTAAACCTAGAGATGACAGTCAATGAAAATTAGGAAAAAGGAAACATTTATATATCTTATCTAAAACTGTGTGACATGATTTCATAACATTCTAATGTTAAATTAAATGTATTTATTTATTTAGCTGACATTTGATTACCGGGAAAGTCTGAATGGAACCAGGGAGACCCATTTTCAGCAGAGGCCTGGGGAGAAAAGCTCCAAATGCATGTAAAAAGAAATTAATACAGAAGTTAAGTCAATAAAGACAATAAAAGTATATAATAAAGCATGTGAAGAACAGAAGAAAAATATTAAGTTACATGTAAAAACTATTACAATAAATATAATACATTATTATAGGAGATAACATTGAACTATAAGACACTAGTTTTGAAAGTAGTGACAATCAGTGAAACATGAGAAGAAAACAGAGTAAGGGATGAGAAAGGGATGTAGAACAAGTGGGTTAAGAGGGTAAGAAATGAGGGAACTATAAGAGCACTGAGAAAGGAGGTACAGTGAGAAAAGAAAGTAGTTAGGGTGTTAAGGTAATAGGGTATGGAGATTACAGAGAGAAGTTTAGGTCTATTACAGAGGTGTAAAGGGGGAGAAGAAGAGATAAAGGGAAGGAGAATTAGGTATTGTGAAAGGTAGTTTGGGGTAGTTAGAAAAGGATACAGTATCAAATAGGGTTAGACCAGGAACAGATCCATGCTATGCTTAAGTATTCCTTTAGAGTGATTTTAAATGAGAGAAAGTTGATGTTTGATTCTTCTTCTTCTTTCAGCTGCTCCTGTCAGGGATCGCCACAGCAGATCAACTGTTTCCATTTCTTCCTGTCCTCTGCATCTTGCTCTGTCACACCAGCCACCTGCATGTCCTCTCTCACCACATCCATAAACCTTATCTTAGGCCTTCCCCTTTTCCTGTTACCTGGCAGCTTCATCCTTAGCATCTTTTTCCCTATATACTCTGCATCCCTCCTCAGCACATGCCCAAACCAATGTAATCTTGCCTCTCTGGCTTTGTCTCCAAACCTTCCAACCTGGGCTGACCCTCTGATATACTTATTCCTAATCCTGTCCATCCTCGTCACACCCAGTGCAAATCTTAACATCTTCAACTCTGCCACGTCAAGCTCTGACTCCTACCTTTTTGTCATTGCCACTGTCTCCAACCCATATAACATAGCTGGTCTCACTACCCTCTTGTAGACCTTCCCTTTCACTCTTACTGGTACTCGTCTGTCACAAATCACTCCTGACACTCTTCTCCACCCACTCCATCCTGCCTGTACGCTTTTCTTCACCTCTCTTCCACACTCACCATTACTCTGAACTGTTGATCCCAAGTATTTAAACTCATCCACCTTCGCCACCTCTACTCCCTGCATCCTTACCATTCCTCTATCCTCCCTCTCATTCACACACATATATTCTGTCTTAGTCATGCTGACCTTCATTCCTCTTCTCTCTAGAGCATATCTCCACCTCTCCAGGGTCTCCTCCACCTGTGCCCTATTCTCACTACAGATCACAATGTCATCTGCAAACATCATAGTCCACAGGGACTCTTGTCTGATCTCGTCTGTCAACCTGTCCATCACCATTACAAATAAGAAAGGGCTCAGAGCTGATCCTTGATGTAATCCCACCTCCACCTTAAATGCATCCGTCACTCCCACCGCAGACCTCACCCTCGTACATATCCTGTACCACTCTTACATACTTCTCTAACACTCCCGACTTCCTCATACAGTAACACAACTCCTCTCTAGGCAACCTGTCATATGCTTTCTCTAAATCCACAAAGACACAATGCAACTCCTTCTGACCTTCTCTGTACTTCTCCATCAACACTCTCAAAGCAAACATCGCATCTGTAGTGCTATTTCCTGGCATGAAACCATACTGCTGATCACTAATCATCACCTCCCTTCTTAACCTATCTTCCACTACTCTTTCCCATAACTTCATCCTGTGACTGATCTATTTAATCCATCTGTAGTTACTACAGCTCTGCACATCACCCTTATTCTTAAAAATCGGTACCAAAACACTTTTTCTCCATTCTTCAGGCATCCTCTCACTTTCCAAGATTTCATTAAACAATCTAGTTAAAAACTCCACTGTCATTTCACCTAAACACCTCCATGCTTCCACAGGTATGTCATCTGGACCAACAGCCTTTCCATTCTTCATCCTCTTTATAGCTATCTTTACTTCCTCCTTGCTAATCCACTGCACTTTATGATTCACTATCCGCGCATCATCCAACCTTCTCTCCCTCTCATTCTCTTCATTCATCAACCCCTCAAAGTACTCTTTCCATCTGTTCAACACACACTCCTCGCTTGTGAGTACATTTCCCTCATTATCCTTTTTCACCCTTACCTGCTGTTCATCTTTACTAGCTCGGTCCCTCTGTCTAGCCAATCGGTACAGGTCCTTTTCTCCCTCCTTAGTGTCCAACCTTTTATACAACTCATCATACGCCTTATCCTTAGCCTTTGCCACCTCTGTCTTTACCATGCACCTCATCTCCTTATACTCTTGTCTACTTTCTTCATCTCTCTGACAATCCCATTTCTTCGCCAACTTCTTTCTCTGTATACTCTCCTGTACTTCTTCATTCCACCACCAGGTCTCCTTGTCCTCCTTCCTCTTTCCAGATGTCACACCAAGCACCTTTCTAGCCATCTCTCTTACTAGCTCTGCTGTAGTTACCCAGCTATTTTGTGACTCTTCACTGCCACCCAGTGCCTGTCTTAACTCTTCCCTGAACATCACCTCACAAATACCATTTTTCAATTTCCACCATTTGTTCCTTGGTGCTGCCCTCACACTCATCCTCCTCTTCTTGATCACCAATGTCATCCTACAAATCACCATCCTATGCTGCCTAACTACACTTTCCCCTGCCACCACTTTACAGTCTCCAATCTCCTTCAGACTGGCCCTTCTACATAACATATAATCCACCTGTGTGCATCTTCCTCCACTCTTGTATGTCACCGTATGCTCCTCCCTCTTGTTAAAATATGTATTCAACATAGCCATGTCCATCCTTTTTGCAAAATCCACTACCATCTGACCTTCTGCATTCCTTTGCTTAACACCATACCTATCCATCAATTCCTCATCCCCTCTGTTCACTTCACCAACATGCCCACTGAAATCTGCTCCAATCACCAGACTCTCTCCGTTGGGTACAGTCATCACCAGTTCATCCAACTCTCTCCAACATTTTTCTTTCTCATCCATCACACACCCAACTTGTGGAGCATATGCACTAACAACATTCATCATTACACCATCAATTTCCTGCTTCATAAACATCACTCTATCTGACACTCTTTTCACCTCCAAAACACTCTTAGCATACTGTTCCTTCAGGATAATGCCTACGCCATTTCTCCTCTCATCCACACCATGATAAATGTTTGATCTAATTTATTTATTTTATTTTGTTTTATTTTATTTATTTTTTACTTTTTTATTTTACATTTGTTTATGGGGAAAGTCCGACTAGGCCAGATGGCCCATTTTTATAGGAGGTCCTGGGAGAAAAACTCCATTACAAAGGATTTTAACAAGCAAATAAAAATAGCTATGTACACTTAAAAGCTGTGCTACATTGAACTATTTTTACAAGAGAAGAAATACAACTTTATACACTACAAGCAGAGATGGAGTGGTTATACATTAAAATTTGTTAGACATGGAAGGCTCAGATGTAAAAGTAATAATAAGTAGCAAAAATTGTCAGGTGATTGCAGAGCATGAAATAACATGTAACAGGAGAGAACAAGGTAGAGAGAGTAATAATAAGGTCTGTGGAAAGCTTGTTCCAAGATTTGGAGTCTAACAGTAAATTGCCATTGATCATAAAAAGAAAAATAAAGTATTTGTCTTAAATATTATAACATATCTGCCTTTCATATTATATTTATTTCTATAATGTGAAAAATCATACTTTCATTGCCCATTTCTGACTCCCTGTCTCACTCCTTTGTGGAAAATCTTGGCAGCAAAGGATCCCACATGTTGGCTGACAGAGCACTTTATGTATGGCTTTATGGGTATGACAAGCCATGCAAACACAATGTCGGAGAAACTGTATCAGTAGGCTACATAATTTCCCATGCAATGTGGTATATAGGTCAGTTACAACTCTGCAAAGTGTACTTTATGCAGCAGTGCTAAACTGTATAAATTACACCTGATACATACAGAAGAGAGTGTTGCTTGTGGACAAATCTTAATAGCATGTATTTTGGACATTGGCCTTTCCAGATATTTACACATTTAAAATTATACTATGTCAGATCAGCAAAACAAAAATGACTTGTAGTTTCCAATCTGCATTGTTCATCTGTGTTCATGGTTACAGGGAGGAAAACAACTGTACAAATTAAGCAGTGCATTATCTAAAGAATAAGTGTGTGTGTGTGTGTGTGTGTGTGTGTGTGTGTGTGTGTGTGTGTGTGTGTGTGTGTGTGTGTGTGTGTGTGTGTTTGTGTGTGTGTGTACATGTATGAGCATGTGTGCACATGGGTGTATGAGTGTCTGTGTGTATTTGTGTGTGTGTGCTTGTGTGTGCCCATGTATGAGCGTGTGTGTGTGTGTGTGTGTGTGTGTGTGTGTGTGTGTGTGTGTGTGTGTGTGTGTGTGTGTGTGTGTGTGTGTGTGTGTATCAGGGTAGTAGCCCTTTTCTTGTTCCCAGACCTCTAAGACTTACCACTCCAGTAACAGTATAGTAACTGATTCTTCTTGTCACATAAGCCATTTTACAGCAATATCAAATGTTTGAAATGCTCAGGTACTTGAGAGTCAAGGATCTACACTACAAGCCTATTGTTTTCAATCTGCACTAGAGGCCCCAGGTTTTATACTCATATCAGTGAATACTCCACACTTACTTAATCTCTGTGGATAATCAGCACTTTGCTTTTTTGTGTCAAGGATGAATCAAGTGGTTATGCTGTCAAATGAAAGAACTAAAAGGCCCATCTGCTTTTGTGAGCAATAATGACCTGCTAAGAGTAACCAATTTGGCTGACCTTGGTGACTTACTTTAAATAACTTCTACAGGCCATCCTGATAACAACTAAATATTGGAGAAATGACACTGTACTACACATTGAAATATAAGTGGCAGCTGTTCACACAAGTTTGATATGTTACACATAATTCTGTCCATCTCATTCCTATCATCTTGAACAGGCTAACTAAATAACTGAATACCTTCTAACATAAACCTTCCTTATTGGTTTGCTATTTTTTTACTAGGCTAATGACTACAAGGACCTTTTTAAGTGTAGCCATGAATCCCAAATCTCTGACAAGTTCTTGTATCCTTGATAAATGTAAGCACAGGCTTTGGAGATGAAACATTTACAAGCAGGGGCCTTGGAAATGAACCATTTACAGGCTGCCTCTGTCCATTAAAGACCAAGTGCCAAACCAGGGATGAATTTGCTTGTATCCCATCCAGTTGTCCAAGTTACACTTGAATTGGATTAGGGAGCAACTCTGCTTCACATGGATGGGGAGCCTGATCCAGAGAAGGGGTAGTCTCTGGATGCATACCTGTCTTTCCAACAGGTCCTATTTATATCACAAGCAAGGTTTAAGTCTTTAGAATGGGTAATTCTGGTGCTGTTTGTTTTGCAGATATGCAGGAGGTCTATCAGAGTGGGGTCTGACAATGCCCTGTATGTCAGGCATACATCTCCCCTCAAAAGCCTGTAGGAGAAAGAATACAGAGATAGGGCCTTGAAGCAGTCTGCATAGGACATGTTACTTACGCCCTGTATTCCTTTAGTGAGGAACCTCTGTGGACATTCCAAATGCTGGATATGCCTGGTTAGGTACATACCAAAGGGATATTGTACTCAATGACAGGTATGATGAATGCCAAATACAGTGGAACAATGACTTCCTTGAATTTAGATGCCCTAACTTTGTTTGTAAGTTGTGCAATATAGAATGATTTCCTCACTACTGTAGACATGTGATTGTTAAATGCTAGATTACTGTCTATGTATGTCCCTAGGTCCCTGATCACTGGGTCAATTCTAAGGGGCGTGTTGTCAATATGATAGTTACCAGGGGTGGATGACTTCCAGAAGGATATTATTATGCATATCTTGGCATTTAGTTTTAGTCCGTGGCTCTAACACCAGTTATTCCATTCCTTAATACCATGGCTCAACAACTCAAAAGATGCATATCATATTGTAAGTCTCCACAGTAAATAAACCTGAATCTCTCCCTTCTGATCTTGGCTGATATTGTAGAGAAAGCAGTAATTTAAACATTTGATTTTACTTGCGTAATGTTGCCATGATGTGAAAGTGCCTTCAGTGAAAAGCATCAGGCTGTCATGGACAGTTCATACTGGGCAACACTTCCTGCAATAAAATCTAGGTGACCAGCCTATGATCTGGGTCACTGAATTTTCCCACTGTTATGAAAAAATACAGGAACATCACAAATTTTGGATAAGCTAAGTACTGGAGCAAAACAGTTATATCGAAATTGATACTTTAGTATAAAGCACTCCTTCAACAAACTTATGTTACTTTGTGCATGCAATACTTACAGAACTGCCATGTTGCTCTATTGAGTGCTCCCTGTGTAGAATCTACTTTAATTTGAGAAAGATACACGCACTAACAATTATAATAGAATCAAAGTGTTGACCAGAAATTGTTCTTAGTAGTCATGGATAGAATTCAAAGAATTTCTGGCAATGAAGGGGGAATTTACATTTTAAATAATTATAAATGACTGCCTCTGCCTGTTGTTAGTTGCTACAAAATGAAATACAAGTATTGGCAATGAATGTTAAGAGGTGCAAGGCAAGCTAACCTGATGCTTGGCTAGTAGGTGAAGAACGAATGTTTTGATGTTTGCCTGATATACCATTTCAGAAAGTAAATGCCAAGATTAAAGGAACAGCTGCAAAATTAACAAGATAACTGGAATGTGAAGACTTTTTGGTCTGTACTTAGGGTCAGTGAAGTTGAATTATTGATAAAATATATCACCACTTAATATCTTTTATTATAAATTTTTTTATTGATTTTCACATTAATACAAGAAAATGTTTACAGAATATGAAACTTTTGAACATTTTAACATTAACAAAACTATATACAGTGTCCAAAACATATATACTTTCCTTGTTATAATTACATTTTATCTAACAATTGTTTGAGTTTTAACCAAGATAGCTGTTTATGTGTCATGTTTGTCGTTCTTGAAGCTGCAGTTAATAATTCTCTATTACATACAATTCTGGCCAGTCAAAGAAAGTCTATGAATGAGAGGATTTTTTTGCTCTTCCAGTTTGATGTAATAATTTTTCTTGCAATTACAAGAAGAGACCAGAGAAGATGCACTTGAGTCTTTTGAATGTATACTGGTATTGGTGCATTAAATAATAGCAATGAGTCTGATATTTCACATTTGTCTGACCACAATGCTTTTATGAAATGTTTAAACTCCAGCCAAAATGGAGTGACAATTTTACATTCAAGAAACATATGCACCCAGTCTGCATGTAATGTTTCATCACATCTCCAACATTTAGTATTAGCATTTCTCGATATTAATGCTATTTTGTGTGGGGTAAAAAAGCTCCTATGAATAAATTTCCATGTGAAAATTTTCCAAAAGGGAGATGATGTTGTCTTGCTAACTGATTTGAGCACTAGTGCTCTCTCACTTTCTGTAAAACTGGATTTATTTATTTTTTCTACGTAGTTCCATAGAGAATCTTCTGATATTTTTAGGTCAGCTCTTGGGGTTTTATATATTTTTGATAGTGAAAATCTATCATTGTTATTCTGTGTGTTTATTTCACAGAAGAGATATATAATCTTTGGCTGAGGTGTAGTGTTAGTCATTTGATTTATTTTGACTTCATTAACTATATATTTCCCAAATATTTGTATGTTTAACCAGTTATTTTGATTTGTGTTATATCTAGCTATAAGGGAGTTTGCTTCGTGCATGTTATTAATGCCAAGGAATTGATGCCAGAATGTTAATCTATTTTACTTCATCTCTGTTATTTTTTTCATGTTAAATGAATCTAGATATTTCTTTGTAAATGCTATTGGGAACATTAGAAATAAAAGATTTCCTGCCATATAATCCTTATTCATTGTCTTTCTGAAATTGTTTAGTATGAAGTTAACAAAGAGAGTAAAATCTTTCACTTTTATTTGTGTTATAAACTATGTCCTTTACAACTTAAAAAATGTATTAGTTTCTGTAAACATATCTTTAATTATTGTTTCATCAATATTAGAAAACAAGATGGTTTTGTGTAAGTTTTTCCAATTACATGTATATTTATGATTTAGGTTCATAGGTTCATAAGTAGGTACTAGGCTATCTGCCCAAAGGCATTTATAAGCCTAGCCGGAATGTGTTGGCTTTCGCCGCCCCCTTAGATTAGTTCCCTGTGCCTCTGTCCAGCAGAGCCATTGAAGTGATCCCTGGGGTAAACTTTCTGTTTCCCATCCACTCATCAAGGTTTCTCTTGAAGAGGGTTAGCGAGGAGCTCTACCTAATGCAGATTGGAATCTTGTTCCAGAGGATGGGAAGTCTCTGGGACAGGAATCTATCCCTCCAGCACATCCTATTTATTGTTGCGGTGAGGTTTAGATCCCTGGAGCATTTGGCTCGAGAGGATATGGTTTTCTTTAGGTGGAGCATGTCCATCAATTCTGGGTTGGACATGGCCTTGTATGTCAGGCAGAGATCACCTCTGAGTAGCCGGTATGCAACCGAGTACAGCTGGAGTTTCTTCAGTCAAGCTGCATAGGGCATCTGCTTGAGGCCAGTGATCCTCTTGGTGAGGTACTTCTGTGGTCTTTCCAGTTGTTGCAGGTATCTTATAAGGTACATCCCAAATGGGGCATTGTACTCTATGATGGGTCTGATGAGTGATGCGTAGAGGGGCCCAATGACCTCTTTCGATCTGGATGCAAACCCTTTTGTGATTAGGTGGGCCACATAGAAGGATTTTCTAACCACTTTGGCAATGCGATTATCAAAGGAGAGGCTACTATCTACTTGGGTCCCCAGATCCCTTGTTATGTCTTCCGTATTTAGGGGGCTACCACCTATGTGTTAGTTTGTGGGAACTTTGTTTTTTCCAATGGGTATGACTATGCACTTTTTGGCATTTAGCTTGAGGCCATGGTTTTGACACCAGGTATCTGTCTCAGTGAGACCTTTTTGGAGGATGTTTGTGTCAGCCGGAGGGTCAATTATAGCCCCTAGTTTGCAGTCGCCTCTGAACTTGGTCAGCCATAGTCCTCCTGTGCTTGCCTGTACCTCTGAGAAGTATATGCCGAACAGGAGGAGTCCTAGGACTGAGCCCTGGGGAATGCCATTTGTAACCGGTTTAGAGTCAGACCTAGCTTCCACAACTCTTACCATGTGGGTTCTGTCCGTGAGCCAGTTGGCAACCCATCTCATGACATAGAGGTTTATGTTCAGGCTGGTGAGCTTGTCTATAATACCTGAGTGGGGAATGGTGTAGAAGGCCTTTGCGAGCTCTAGGTAGGCTGTGTGGACCACCTTTCCCTCACCTATAGCCTTGGTAACTGTCTCAAAGAAGTCCACCAGGTTTAGGAGTCATGATCTGCCCTTAACAAAACCAGACTGGGCAGGGTCCAGTGTTTGGAGGTTCCCAATATCTCTGTTAATGAGATCCATGATGATGCACTCCATAGCTTTGCAGACCAAGCTAGTCAGGCTTATAGGGTGATAGTTCCCAGGGTCCGTTGTGGCTCCACCTTTGTGGAGCGGAATAACCGTTGCTATGTGACACTCTGTGGGCACATAGCCTATGGAGAGGCTGAGTTTAAACAGTGTGTTTAGGTGAGGGGTCAGTTCATTTTTGAGCTGGTGTAGGATGCAGCCTGGGACACTGTCTGGTTCCATTGATGCTGTGTTTTTGGTTTTGGAGAGGGCTGTTTTAACCTAAGCGTCTGTGATTTCAGGGGCACTACATTCTTCTGGTATAGTTATGGGCCCTTTTGGGGGGGGGTGAAGTTTGCACTGAACTTGTATGCTAGGATTTTGGCTATATCGGTGGGTTCAGTGTATTTTGTGCCATTCTGCACTAACTCCAAGCAGATCTGAGAATTGCCACTTAGATTCTTGACATAGCTAAAGAATACCCTGTGGTTATCTTTAGAGTCCATGGCAATTTTTCTTTCGAAGCTAGCCTTGGATGATTTTATGAGGGAACATAGTTTCTTACTGATACTGATCAGGGATGTCTTCCCTTCTTGGGATTTTACTCTTTTCTGTACTAGTTTCCTCCTTCTATTGTATAGCTTGTTTATGGCAGGGGTCCACCAGACTGGTTTCCTTTTCTTGGAGGAGTAAGTCTTGGTTTTGTTTCGGATAGCACAAGCCATGCATTCTTGTAGGTGCCCGTAAAGTGCATTAGTAAAGGATTTTGCAGCTTGGAAAGCGTTATCCTTTAGCATGGGGGCTTTGAAACTTCCCACCTCGGTTTTAAGTAATGTGAAGTTTAATTTTGAAAAGTTTTTCACAGTGGTTTCTTTGACCAGTGGTGGTGGTGGAATGTGGATATCCAGAGTAATTAGTTTATGGTCAGACCTAACCAGCGAGGAGTTGACCTCCGGTCGCCCATGTTGGTGATGACCAGGTCCAATATATTGTCACCTCTGGTGGGGGTGTTGACCAGTTCATCCAGGGCATTTGAGTTTATGAATTCTAGGAAATGTTGGGCAAGGGAGTTTGTACTTGAGTAGTTCTCCCAGTTAATGTTTGGGTAATTGAAATTACCCAATATCAGGGTGTTTGGTAGGACCTTTATGTTTCCCAGTGTTTCCAGGAATGTGGAGTGGGGGTCCTGGTACATGGTGGGTGATCTGTAGCAAGCTATAATCTGAATAGCAGTTTTGCCCATTGCTAGTTGCACGTGGATGATCTCTGAAGCATTGTGCTGTGCCACTAACCTGGAGGTGTGGGTATCTTTGATGAATATGGATACTCCCCTGCCTTTTGTATGTCGGTCCTGATTTTGTGGCCAAAATATATGGTATGAGTTGTAGCCTGGTAGTGCTGGGGTGCTCTCTGGAGCCTTAAACAAGGTTTCTGTTACTGCGCATATATCAATTTTCTCCATACTGAGGAGTGCCTCGAGTGCATGCATTTTGAGGTTTAGACTTCTAGCATTCAATAGCATTACTCTCAGTTTTTTGTTACTTGTACTATTTACGGTTGTGGGTTTGTCTTTTGAACCTTGCCTAAAAAAAAGGCACTATGGGGTTGGCAAGAACATTGGCCAGTATTTGAAAGCCTAAGGGTGACAGGTGCAAACTGTCTCTAGCAAAGCATCGTGGCTTGTCGAGCATGTCATCCCAGGCTGACAGACACTGGATCCCCTTTGAATGACACCAGAAGCTTAGCCAATTGTTGAAATTGATAATTTTTTCTCTATACCGTGGTGAGGGCAGGATGCTACTCAGGGTCAGGATCATACCTGCCTGGGCTACGTGATCAGAGAACTCCTCCATGTCTCTTAGTCCAGGGAGGTATGGCTCAGGTCATTTACACCAACATGGACAATGACAGAGTCATATTTGTACTTGTTCTGGAGTGACCTGAGTGCTTGTGTTATGTGGCGGATCCTGGCACCCGACAGGCAGCTAACAGTAACCTTCTCCTTGTTCAGCCTAGTGAGTGGGACATCAGTGTGCCTGACTATAGAGTCACCTATCACTAGTGTATTGGGTATGTTATTTTGCCTTAAGGGTTGTGATTGCATGGCACACTGGTTTTGTGAAGTATGTGTTTCATGGTTTGTGTTGGGGGGGTGGAGGTTGCTTGGATGTCTGCTTTGGAGGTCTCTGTTGCTTTTGCAAATTTTTATTTAGAGCCTTCGAGTATGTTTTCATGTATTTATGTGTGTTTTTTGCTGGTGCTGGTTTCATAGGTCTATGTGAGACTGGTGGTGTGATGCAAGTAATTCACTTCTCCTCTTGACTGCCTGGTCCAGTCTTGGGCTGAGAGAGCTTAGCCTCCAGTTTGGCTGTATAATTGCATTTCTCACATGTATTAGTGTTTGGTGGAAAGAGGAGAGGGTTGTCTGTGTACATGAGGCAATTGTAACATTGCCTCAAAATGCCAAGATTCACCAGTTGAACCAAAGAGTACACCAGAAACTGCCCTTTGGACATGCCTGGATAGGTACAGTGAACTGTTTTACTGATTGGCTGGGAAGGTCGAATAGAGAGCCTTGTCCTTCTCTACAGTAATGGGGGGGGGGGTCTAGTGCTAAGGTTTATTAGTGCTTGCTATGAGTTTTGAGCAAGTGCTGGGATGAGAAGTGAATGGTATGAGTGCTTAAGTTGAAAGTTTGTCTAGTTCCAAGGGAAAAATTGAAGAATAGACTTTGTGGAGCCGGGAGTAGTTATACCCTAGCTAATCGGCACTGCCCAGTGCCCAAAACTGCGTAAATGCGGGTTTTATAGCAGGGAAATGAAAGAAAGAGAAATTAGCCCAAAATTCCCAATAAACTACTAATTTCTGGGTTGAAACCACTCCTCCAGGGACAGATAGGCTGATCAAAGCTCCCTCTCTCACAGTGAACAGAGAAACATCTTTCTATCGAAATAAGATATGGGTAAACACAGAAACTTGTAACACAGCCCTGAATTCAGCATTAACCTGAAAACTGGACTATACTAACTTAGAAAGAAGGGAAAACAAGTTTTTTTTTTTTTTTTTTCAGAAAATAAAGCAGATACAATAAAAAAAAACACTTTAAATGCACAGAAATGGCTATCACACTTGACTGTGTAGCCTACAACAGTTAAGCAGGTAATTTAAACACGAAAATGACTTTGTTAAAGTGCAGGCAGTAAAATAAGTACAATATGTAGCTGAAACAAGCTTTTTAAATCACAGAAACTCTAGAAAATTGGTGGCTTAGGCGGAATTAGCTAAAGGCAGCAAGAAAATGCAGAAAATGATACTTAATCACTCCAAAGTTTCTCTTTTGTCTCTCTGCTGCTGAGAACTCTGCATGGCACCAGGCAGGAGCTTGCTGAGCTCTATACTAGTGCAAAAACTACGCAAATGTGGATTTTATAGCAGGGAAATAAAAGAGAGAGAAATTAGCCCAAAATGCCCAATAAACTACTAATTTCTGGGCTGAAACCACTCCTCCAGGGACAGGTAGGCTGCTCAAAGCTCCCTCTCTCACAGTGAACAGATAAACTTCCTTCTATCCAAGCCAGGTATGGGCAAGCACAGAAACTTGTAACACAGCCCTGAATTCAGCACTAACCTGAAAACTGGACTATACTAGCTTAGAAAGGTGGGAAAACAAGTATATATGTTTTTGTTTTTTTTTTTTCAGAAAATAAAGCAGATACAATCAAAAAACACTTTAAATGCACAGAAATGGCTATCACACTTGAGTGTGTAGCCTACAACAGTTAAGCAGGTAATTTAAACACAAAAATGACTTTGCTAAAGTGCAGGCAGTAAAATAAGTACAATATGTAGCTGAAAAAGCTTTTTTTGCCATTGACTCATTACATTAAGTATAGCTGATTCTGCATAGAGCTCTAGGTTTCGAAATGCTATTCCACCCTCTTCCCAGTTTCTATAGTGCCATGTATACCCAATTCTTGGCTTTTATGGGAACCATAAAAATTTAACTAATAAGGAATTAAGCTGCTTCATTATTTTTTTTAGAGGGAGAGGCAATTAAAATTTGAAATAAGTATAGGATTTTAGGTAAAATTATCATTTTTATCCATGATAGTCTTTCTTCCATAGTAAATAACATTTTGTTCCATTTATTTAAGTATTCTTTGACCATGTTTATTAGATTTTTTATAGTTTGTTTGTATGGTATCTTTCAATCTGTTTTGTGTTTACCCCTAAATATTTAAGTGTATCATTTGTCCAGTTAAAATTATTATGTTTTTCCAAAATAGTACTAATTTTTTATTCAATAATATGGTTTCAGTTTTGTTATCATTAAAGTTCAAACCTGAAATCTCTTCAAAATCTTTTAAGGATTTTATAATGTTTATTTATTTATTTTACATTTGTTAACCGGGAGAGTCAGACTGGACAGAGATCCGTTTTCAGCGGAGGCCCAGGGAGAAAAGCTCCACATTCAATAAGATACATAACATAAATTGTTAACATGACAATAGAGTTCATATACTAGTTTAACTACACTATGCATTCACAACAGAGCTCATATACTAGTTTAGTTATGCATACACAATTTCACGCATCATATAAGATACAAACATAAATCATTGACTTGACATTAGAGGATATAAACTATTTTAGCTATACATTCATACTTTCACACAGTCATGATGGTTGACATTATTAGCTGGTCTCTACATTATCTGTGGAGTCTTGGTTGAGAAACTTTACATAGTAGTAATACAGAGTGTGTCCTTGACATAAGAATAGCTGAAGTTTAAGTCTACATGTAAGCATTCATTGTATACTTCATTCATCATTGTTGGCAATATTGGCTAGTAGTACTGCTGGAGGTTGAAAATTGCAGGTGAGGGAAGAGATGAGAGGAAAGAGAGCAAAAGTTAGAGGGAGGAGAGAAAGATTTAGTTAGCTGTTCAAATGGTATCAGACTGACCATATGACTGGGTAGGAAGAAGAAGCTGACACTGAGTGAGTCGATCATCCAGGGGAGAAACATGGGCATAGCCAGTTTCCTAGAGAATGGGTTTTGAGGATTTTTTTAAATTGAAGGGGGGATGTGGTTGAAGTTAATTGACTTGGGAGTGCATTCCAGATATTGGCAATGGAACAGGCAAAGAGAGATTTACCAGCTGTATTTCTGTGTTTGATGACATTGACTAGATTTTGATTATTGGATCTTAAGGTACGAGTGGAAGTGTAGGGATGAATTAGTTGCTGAAGTGCTGGGATGTTTTCTGGGGGGGGGGGGTAGATTTTGTGTGCTATTGAGAGTTAGTTGAGTAAGAGTAGTTGTGGTAACTCAAGCCAGTTGAGTTGCCTGAGGGCAGGGCAGTGATGTGATCTATAGGATGCATCAGTGGCAAATTTTGCAATCCTGTTGTAACAGGATTCCATTTTGCTTAGTTTGCTATGAAGTAAGTTAGTAAATACTGGGGAGGCATAAAGTAGGATAGATAGGAGGTGTGTCCTTGCAATAGTGGCTTTGGTATGTTTGGTGAGGAACTGTTTGTTCCTGTAAAGGAGACTCAGCTTTTTGTTGACTTTTTTATTGTTTGGGCTATGTGTATGTCAAATTTCAGGTTGTTGTCAGTTTCTACTCCTAGGAGTTTAGTGTGGGTAGTTGGGCTGATTATTATGTTTTCCTTTGATTTTATAGTAAAACTGCTGTTTGTAGGGGGAGATTTTCCTGGACTGAAGAGAATGAGTTGTGTCTTTTTAGGGTTTAGTATCTGTTTGATTTTAGAAAACCAGGATTCTATTTATGAAAAGTTTTTTTGAGTTATGGTGTGGAGCTCATTTAGGGTGGAGGCAGCACATATGATAGTGGTATCATCTGCGTATTGCACAATTGAGGCTGAGAGAGAGGCTGTGGCTATGTGGTTAGTGAAGAGAGAGAACATCAGTGGACCTAGGATGGACCCTTGTGGGATGCTTATGGCTACTGGTAATAGGGGGGACAGTTGACCTTGCCATAGGACTGCTTGTTGTCGATTGGATAGGTAGTCACTGAACCATGATTTGGTGAACGGGCTTATGTTAAAGGTAGTTAGAGTGTCTAGGAGCATTGAGTGGTTAACCATATCAAAGGCTTTGGATAAATCTAGGAATATGGAAGCTGTAAATAGACCGTTGTTTCTTTGATTATTGACAATATTAGTGAAAGAGAGTAGTGCTGTTGTGGTGCTGTGGTAGGGTCTGAAGCCATGCTGTGACTTGGCTAGTAGGTTGTTTTGTTGGAGGAATTTCATTAATTGACAATGCACAACTCTTTCCATTATTTTAGATAGGGGAGAAAGAATAGCTATGGGTCAGTAGTTGGTCAGTTCAATTTGCCTCCTTTATGCAATGGTATGATGTGGGATATTTTCCATAAGTTGGGAACTTTACATTCTGATATTGATCTATTAATAAGGATGGAAACTGGGTAGGCTATTACTTCTGATGCCATTTGAAGGAATTCTGCTGGCAGGTTGTCAGCTGCTAGGGTGGTTGGTTTCAGTTTTTTGAGGAGTTTAGCGATTGTATTTGTGGATACTGGGTGCAGGGAGAAGTTAGAGAGGTGATCTAGTGAGCTGGTATGGTTGGGGTTGTCTGTAGATTTGGGAGCATTAGTTTTATTTTGGGTGTTGGCTAGGGCTTGGACAGTTTCAGTAAAAAATGTATTAAACTGAGTGGTGATTTTATCATGGTTAGTTGGTAATACAGGTGGGGGGGGGGTGGAGGATTTTCCTGGGTGCAGTAAGTTGCTTATTATAGCCCAGAATTTGTTAGGATTATGAGCATGTTTTTCTTGCAAATATTTATAGTAGTTAGTTTTGTATATTTTTATTTGTTTTTTTGACTTTGTTCCTAAGTTCTTGATAGTTTTGCTTCAATGAAGCGGTTTTGACTTTGTGAAATTGTAACCAGGATCTGTCCCTTTCTTTCATTAATGTTTTGGTATCTTTTGTTAGCCATGGGGCATATTTGGTTTTGATTCTAATGGTTCTAGAGGGTGTGTGCTGGTTTAGAATCTTTAGGAATGTTGAATTAAAGTACTGTACAGCTTTGTCTATTGGTAGTTGTTTTAGTGGGTTCCAATTGCAGTATTTAAGTGCACTGGTAAATTCAGTGGGTTTAAAAGATCATTTGTCCATATTACCCTGAGTATAGGTTGGTGAGTATGGTGTGGTCTATTCCTAATTATGTAGGTTGCTTGGTGGTCACTCAGACTCTCTGGAAGACAGCCTGATTGCTGTGCTTGAGTGAGGTCAGATATCAGAATCCAGTCTAGTATAGACTGCCGATTGCTTTTCTTGTCAATTCTAGTGGGGTCAGTTATAATTTGGGAGAACCCATGAAGGTTAATGTGGGCTGTTGGGGTTTGGTTGGTGCAATCAGACCAGTCAATGTTAAAGTTGCCTAATAATATAGTTTCTTATGGGAGATAGGTGGACATCCAGTCTAGTAGGCTTTCTAGTTTAGTAATGTTATTGCCTGGTGGGATATAACCCCCAGCAATAATTAGTTGTTTGCTGGAATTAAGTTTTAATCTTGCAAGAATTACTTCTACAGCTTTGATATCATCAGAATTACATTCAATTTGATCTATATTGAGATGACTTTGAAATAGGATAGCTACACCTCCTCCCTTTTTTCCAGTTATAACTTTGCATAGAATATTGTATCCAGGACACGTAAATTCATTACTATGGTTATCTGGTTTGACCCATGTTTCTGTTAACACGGTTATATCTGGTTTATAAAGAGCTAGGAGGGTGTGAAGGTCCTGTGTTTTGTTAAGTATACTTCTTGTGTTTAGGTTTAATAGGAGGAGTGATGAAGTTGGTCTTGGGTATAGAGGATTTGGTTGATTTGAGTTGGTATTGGGAGATGTTTTGGGACCTGGGTTTGGGTGAATGTCTCCACAGCAGGAAAGGTTTTGACGAAAGTAGAGGTATAGTTTGGCCAATTTATGTAGTATTTTTGTTAGTTTTGAATAGTATTGAGGGTTGGCTTTCTGTTGACTAATGTAATATGGGTGAGAGAGAGGGTGTGTTGAATAGAGGTTGTACGGTGATATGAGACAGTTCTTTAGTTTTACAGAGTTTGTTAGGATGTCTGTTTGCCATGGGGTGGTGAAGTTGAAGTATGAGTGATAGGAGGTAAGAATAGACAATGGGAGAAGAAAGAGGACAATTAATGGATAAGGTGCTAACTTAAGTAGGTGGGTGTTATATGTGTTGGACATGTTGTGGTGCAGAGAGGTATTGGACTAGTTTGAAAGTGTTATTAGTAAGGTTAGGGTTGGTTGTAGAATAAGGGTGTGGTGTTAGGTGTAAATGTTATGAGTGAATGTGGGTGTGGTTAGTGATTGTAATAGAGATTATGTGGGTGTGGTGTATACCTATAAATGTAATGTGTATAGGGGTGGGTGGGAATAGGGGTAGGGTAGAGGAGCGTAGAGATCCCGAGCATTAGCGAGGGCGAATGGAGCGGGGCAGTACCATCCTGTAGGTGCAGCAGAAGGTATATGAGAGAAACAATCAGTGAGTATTTCAAGACCTTCTGTGGGTCAAGCTATTTGCTTAGTGTTTGATTTAAGCATAGAATTGTCGCTTAAATACTAGTTCTTTTTATATTCTTAATATTTCTTTGTATTTTGTTTGCACTAATCTTTGAGGGGGGGCTAAGCAGTAGTGAATCTGAGATGAGGCTAAAGGAGGTGAGTAAGTGGATAAAGATAGAGAGTGGGGGATTATGGCTTGGGGGTTGAGCAGGGTGCTTTTTGTGTAGGAAAACAGTGTCTGAGAAAGGCAATAGTGGTGGGTAAGGAGGAGTAATGGGAAACTCCTTCAGTGTGAAGCCTGGCAGTACATGTATAGAGCTAGCAGAGAGTAAGGCTAGGTAGGTAGGCCTGAGGTAGCTTGGTCTATTAAGGAGCTGGGGTAGTAGGGTGGGGGGTAGATAGATGTATTGTGGCTGACCAGGAGCAAATACCTTTTGGGAGGCACAAACAGTAGGCACACATCTATTGTTAAATACTGGCTAGAGAAGGACAGGTCTATATAGAATTAGGTATGACATACACTGTTAGTTGTTTTTACTATATCTGGAGATGACTTCAACCAAGTAGGAGCACTTATAGTTGGTATGGGTGGTCTTTAAATTTGCCTGGGGTTTAGGTAAAAGCCTTGTTTGTTTTGGTGCCAGGGACCTGTAAAGCAAGGAGAGAGAGGAATAAGGCTGAGGTAAGGAGTGGAGTGTTCTGTTAGGTAGGGCAGTAAAAGTAGAAAGTAATTAGTGTAGTAGAACGGAGTGGGTGAATATAAGTAATAGTAGTAGGATCAGTTGGAGGGTTATAGCATACAGGTTTAAGTGGTTCAAAGGCTAGGTCATGTAGTTCCAAAATAGGTGTTCTGGTTAGATGTCAGTAGAGGAGAGACAGTGAAATAACTAAGTAGATTTAGAGGTGAGTAAGAGCAGGGGAATATCAGAGCAGAATTATCTTTATAGACACAGCTTTTAGTGATATTTCAGCGTACATGACGTTATCAGAGTGCTAAGTTCAGCTAGCAGAAACAATAAACATGCACAGAACAGAGAATTTAGAAGGGAAGCAGTTTTAGCAGTAAAAATGTCAGTATGAGTTAGCAATGTTTGTTTAATTCAGTTTTTTTTAAACCCGGTTTTTAAAAAAAATTCCCAATTTATTTAAAGGGGAGTAATTTTTGTAAAATTTTAGGTTTTTGGTTTTTTTTTGGGGGGTGGCTTCTGTGTTAGTTGAAATTTTGTGTTTTGTAAATTTCCCGGTTGCCATTTAAAAAAATTTGGGGTTTTAATCTTTTGAAATTGTTTGTTCTTCCCCAGTAAAAAAAAGGCATTTGAATTTTGTTTTGGTTTTAAGGGAATTCCCTTTATAAATGGGTTTTATATTGTTGCCAAAAATGAAATCGTTTATTTTGGGTTTTTCCTTTTGGGGTCCCTTTGGATGTGGATTGCTCTGGTGCCCTGCAAAGACTGTCTGCAGTATTAATCCCTGCATCTCTGCTGAAAATTGTTTTGTTCTGTCCAGTAAAATTGACAGGCATTTGAATTTCAGACTTCAGGTTTCTGAATGTTTATTCCTTGCAGATTTGATGGTGCAGTGGTAGTATTGTTGCCTCACAGCTATAGGTTTTCTGGTTTGATTCTTGGTTGGGGTGGCTTCTGTGTGAGTCTGCATCTCCTCCATGTGTTTGTGTGGATTTGCTCTGGTGCCCTGCCATTTTACAAAGACGTCTGCATTAATGTGTCTCTGCTGAAAATTGTTTTTATTCGCAGTAGAATTGACCGCATTTGAATTTCAAACTTCATGTTCTTCAGAATACATAGTAGCACAACCTTTTTCTAGCAATTTTCTAAGTTTATAAGATGAATATTTTAAATTTGTCCCTATTTTTGGGACCTGTGTTCCCATCTTTAATCAGGTTTTGTGCCACTAGGTTGACAGCTATGGCAAGAACTGAATTCACTGAATATCTGGACACCAACAGAATTATTACATATTGCAATGTGCAAGGTGCACTGTAAATTATGCACAATGGCTGGACTGTAGGGTGTGCATATTTACTAATAATGGTGGACTGTGGGTGTGCATATTTACTAATAATGGTGGACTGTAGAGATTGTGTATATTTACTAATAATGGTGGACTGTGGAGTCTGAGTAGACTTTTATGATAAATGTTCTCAACTGGGCAGTTTTGCCATTATGGGTGCATATGTTTTGTTTCATTGCTTACTGGAAAAATGTTCAAAACAAATTTAAAACACCCTCTAACAAGTGTACTGTATTGTACAAGGAATATAATTTTAGTACAATGAGGAAGGTGTATCAAAGAGCACATGTATGTTTCATATGCAAGGGCCTATGATTGAAACAGCCCAAAATTAATCTTTATCTGCCACTGGCAAAATGTATTTTCTTTGAATGTGGGTTTCAATGCTGTTTCAATGAATGTGAGTTTCAAGGGCAGAGAAGTTTTAATGCTAAGTTTTCATTGTGAGACTGCATTGCTTTGTTTAACAGATTACTTAATGTTTGTGCTGTAAAATACAAAATAAAACTTTCAAATGAAGTCCAATCATTGAAGTAAAGCAGTATGCACATTAGTGTTTATGGTAAATGGAGTGAAATAGCCAAGTAATGGTTAATTGGAATGGCTGCAGAGGCTCCAGTTCAACCATTATTTTGTCAGGGGGGCAAGGGCAGCAAACTCAGACAGGCCCAGCTGAACTATACCTCCCAACTGTCCAGATTTTCAAAGAATGAATAGATTTTTGCTTCTTATTTTTGGTTTGTTGTTCATAAAATTTGTAGTTTTAATTCCTAAATGATTTGCCAGAAGTCACTAAATAATAAGTTTCAGACTTCATAACCTTCATAATAATGCATGTTAAAGTAAGACCCGTTCTATCAACTGTCTCAATTTATACAAGAGAAATTTTTTAGTACTGTTTATATGTGCCCCAATATATTTGGCCTTGTTCAGATTTACTGCATTAACAGGTTGAGAGGTACATGCAAATAAATTGCTTTATAGAATTAGGCATAGCCAACCTCTCAACTGTCCCCAATTTTTGGCTCAAAATGTTGCTCTTCCCCCTAATAATCCCCCCAAAAAAATAGCAATTTTGGAAGAAAACATAGAGGGTTTACAATTAAGAAATAACTGTAATAATCAAAGTTATAGATTACTTGAAATGCATGTAGATTCTTTTATTTTGTCAGCTGCTCAAGGTAGCAGTACTAATATTAAAGTGTCCCTTCTTTGACAGGTAGAAGCTGTATTGTGTGTCTATTTTATATTTTTGCATCACATTTTTGGTCCATTTTTCATAAAATTGTGTTTTTGGCAAATGAGTGACGAATCACTAAAGACTGAAGTTAGAAAATGACAGACGTTTGAGTCTCAGATTTTATACCCTTCAGAAAATTCATACTAATGCAAGACCTATTCTATTATCTTTCTAAGTTTATTGAGCAATATTTAAAAATTTTTTTTTCCGATTTTTTCTTTGTCCCTTGGGTTTTAAGTTGAGAGGTATGACAAATGTGTCAGGGCCATCACAGTCAGCCAGAGAGATTTCAAATTGTGACATGCTTGTTGCACCCCACTCCCCATGTAGTGACTCTGGATGTGTCCAAGCAAGGCAAGGAGTAGTTGTATCTACCTTGGATGGGGAGGACACACTGCATAAGTACTACAGTGGCTTTTCATCTGTCCTTGATTTTGCAGAATGGTCTGGTTTCTGTCATATTTTTGTACTGTTGATTTATGCTTATTACTCAAAGTGCCTGTTGCTCTGTGTTTAAGTAGCAATGCTTTAATGACCATAAGGTAAGCTTGTCTGACATCGTAAGATGCAAGTAAGCTTTAATAAGCATACTGTTAAAGAATTGCCAACATTGAAAGCCTTTCTGTTGTTGCCATGCAGAGAATACTTGACTAGATAATGTATAAGCCTTTTTGGGGGGTTAATTTAAAGGGAAAAAAAGGAAATTTTCCAAATTTAAATTTTAAAAAAGGGGGTTTTTTTTTAATTTTTTCACCCCTTTTGGGGTTTTTTGGAAAAAAAACTTCCAAAGACCTTGCCATAGGACTGCTTGTTGTCGATTGATAGGTAGTCACTGAACCATGATTTGGTGAACGGGCTTATGTTAAAGGTAGTTAGAGTGTCTAGGAGCATTGAGTGGTTAACCATATCAAAGGCTTTGGATAAATCTAGGAATATGGAAGCTGTAAATAGACCGTTGTTTCTTTGATTATTGACAATATTAGTGAAAGAGAGTAGTGCTGTTGTGGTGCTGTGGTAGGGTCTGAAGCCATGCTGTGACTTGGCTAGTAGGTCGTTTTGTTGGAGGAATTTCATTAATTGACAATGCACAACTCTTTCCATTATTTTAGATAGGGGAGAAAGAATAGCTATGGGTCAGTAGTTGGTCAGTTCAATTTGCCTCCTTTATGCAATGGTATGATGTGGGATATTTTCCATAAGTTGGGAACTTTACATTCTGATATTGATCTATTAATAAGGATGGAAGCTGGGTAGGCTATTACTTCTGATGCCATTTGAAGGAATTCTGCTGGCAGGTTGTCAGCTGCTAGGGTGGTTGGTTTCAGTTTTTTGAGGAGTTTAGCGATTGTATTTGTGGATACTGGGTGCAGGGAGAAGTTAGAGAGGTGATCTAGTGAGCTGGTATGGTTGGGGTTGTCTGTAGATTTGGGAGCATTAGTTTTATTTTGGGTGTTGGCTAGGGCTTGGACAGTTTCAGTAAAAAATGTATTAAACTGAGTGGTGATTTTATCATGGTTAGTTGGTAATACAGGTGGGGGGGGGGGGTGGAGGATTTTCCTGGGTGCAGTAAGTTGCTTATTATAGCCCAGAATTTGTTAGGATTATGAGCATGTTTTTCTTGCAAATATTTATAGTAGTTAGTTTTGTATATTTTTATTTGTTTTTTTGACTTTGTTCCTAAGTTCTTGATAGTTTTGCTTCAATGAAGCGGTTTTCACTTTGTGAAATTGTAACCAGGATTTGTCCCTTTCTTTCATTAATGTTTTGGTATCTTTTGTTAGCCATGGGGCATATTTGGTTTTGATTCTAATGGTTCTAGAGGGTGTGTGCTGGTTTAGAATCTTTAGGAATGTTGAATTAAAGTACTGTACAGCTTTGTCTATTGGTAGTTGTTTTAGTGGGTTCCAATTGCAGTATTTAAGTGCACTGGTAAATTCAGTGGGTTTAAAAGATCATTTGTCCATATTACCCTGAGTATAGGTTGGTGAGTATGGTGTGGTCTATTCCTAATTATGTAGGTTGCTTGGTGGTCACTCAGACTCTCTGGAAGACAGCCTGATTGCTGTGCTTGAGTGAGGTCAGATATCAGAATCCAGTCTAGTATAGACTGCCGATTTTTCTTGTCAATTCTAGTGGGGTCAGTTATAATTTGGGGAGAACCCATGAAGGTTAATGTGGGCTGTTGGGGTTTGGTTGGTGCAATCAGACCAGTCAATGTTAAAGTTGCCTAATAATATAGTTTCTTATGGGAGATAGGTGGACATCCAGTCTAGTAGGCTTTCTAGTTTAGTAATGTTATTGCCTGGTGGGATATAACCCCAGCAATAATTAGTTGTTTGCTGGAATTAAGTTTTAATCTTGCAAGAATTATTTCTACAGCTTTGATATCATCAGAATTACATTCAATTTGATCTATATTGAGATGACTTTGAAATAGGATAGCTACACCTCCTCCCTTTTTTCCAGTTATAACTTTGCATAGAATATTGTATCCAGGACACATAAATTCATTACTATGGTTATCTGGTTTGACCCATGTTTCTGTTAACACGGTTATATCTGGTTTATAAAGAGCTAGGAGGGTGTGAAGGTCCTGTGTTTTGTTAAGTATACTTCTTGTGTTTAGGTTTAATAGGAGGAGTGATGAAGTTGGTCTTGGGTATAGAGGATTTGGTTGATTTGAGTTGGTATTGGGAGATGTTTTGGGACCTGGGTTTGGGTGAATGTCTCCACAGCAGGAAAGGTTTTGACGAAAGTAGAGGTATAGTTTGGCCAATTTATGTAGTATTTTGTTAGTTTTGAATAGTATTGAGGGTTGGCTTTCTGTTGACTAATGTAATATGGGTGAGAGAGAGGGTGTGTTGAATAGAGGTTGTACGGTGATATGAGACAGTTCTTTAGTTTTACAGAGTTTGTTAGGATGTCTGTTTGCCATGGGGTGGTGAAGTTGAAGTATGAGTGATAGGAGGTAAGAATAGACAATGGGAGAAGAAAGAGGACAATTAATGGATAAGGTGCTAACTTAAGTAGGTGGGTGTTATATGTGTTGGACATGTTGTGGTGCAGAGAGGTATTGGACTAGTTTGAAAGTGTTATTAGTAAGGTTAGGGTTGGTTGTAGAATAAGGGTGTGGTGTTAGGTGTAAATGTTATGACTGAATGTGGGTGTGGTTAGTGATTGTAATAGAGATTATGTGGGTGTGGTGTATACCTATAAATGTAATGTGTATAGGGGTGGGTGGGAATGGGGGTAGGGTAGAGGAGCGTAGAGATCCCGAGCATTAGCGAGGGCGAATGGAGCGGGGCAGTACCATCCTGTAGGTGCAGCAGAAGGTATATGAGAGAAACAATCAGTGAGTATTTCAAGACCTTCTGTGGGTCAAGCTATTTGCTTAGTGTTTGATTTAAGCATAGAATTGTCGCTTAAATACTAGTTCTTTTTATATTCTTAATATTTCTTTGTATTTTGTTTGCACTAATCTTTGAGGGGGGCTAAGCAGTAGTGAATCTGAGATGAGGCTAAAGGAGGTGAGTAAGTGGATAAAGATAGAGAGTGGGGGATTATGGCTTGGGGGTTGAGCAGGGTGCTTTTTGTGTAGGAAAACAGTGTCTGAGAAAGGCAATAGTGGTGGGTAAGGAGGAGTAATGGGAAACTCCTTCAGTGTGAAGCCTGGCAGTACATGTATAGAGCTAGCAGAGAGTAAGGCTAGGTAGGTAGGCCTGAGGTAGCTTGGTCTATTAAGGGAGCTGGGGTAGTAGGGTGGGGGGTAGATAGATGTATTGTGGCTGACCAGGAGCAAATACCTTTTGGGAGGCACAAACAGTAGGCACACATCTATTGTTAAATACTGGCTAGAGAAGGACAGGTCTATATAGAATTAGGTATGACATACACTGTTAGTTGTTTTTACTATATCTGGAGATGACTTCAACCAAGTAGGAGCACTTATAGTTGGTATGGGTGGTCTTTAAATTTGCCTGGGGTTTAGGTAAAAGCCTTGTTTGTTTTGGTGCCAGGGACCTGTAAAGCAAGGAGAGAGAAGAATAAGGCTGAGGTAAGGAGTGGAGTGTTCTGTTAGGTAGGGCAGTAAAAGTAGAGAAAGTAATTAGTGTAGTAGAACGGAGTGGGTGAATATAAGTAATAGTAGTAGGATCAGTTGGAGGGTTATAGCATACAGGTTTAAGTGGTTCAAAGGCTAGGTCATGTAGTTCCAAAATAGGTGTTCTGGTTAGATGTCAGTAGAGGAGAGACAGTGAAATAACTAAGTAGATTTAGAGGTGAGTAAGAGCAGGGGAATATCAGAGCAGAATTATCTTTATAGACACAGCTTTTAGTGATATTTCAGCATACATGACCTTATCAGAGTGCTAAGTTCAGCTAGCAGAAACAATAAACATGCACAGAACAGAGAATTTAGAAGGGAAGCATTTTTAGCAGTAAAAATGTCTGTATGAGTTAGCAATGTTTGATTAATGCAGTTTCTTTTTACCAGGCACACTCTAAAAGAATGCAGACCATTTTACACCTTGAAAAGTAGTTGCAATGTGTAACATTAGTAGCCTCTGTGACTATTGGAGGGACGCTGCTGTGCTCAGCTGCTTAGTATAGAAATTATTGGCCTGTAATGTTCCCAGTAAATGCGCTAAGTAAAGGTATTGGTCTATCAGTGTGGCTTTTTAGATACTGCGTAGTGCTTTCTGCAATGTCATTAATAGGCTATTCCTGCACTTTTGGTGTTCGCTGTTTGTAAGGGGACTCTTGGGATATACCAATTAGTAACTGTATAATTAGTAGCAGAAAGTAGAAACCTGCAAGTTTAGTTTACAGCTACTTTTCCAGTGAGAGAATACACCTTGTGGAAGTCGCTAGAGCGATGTTATGCTCACAGTTTAAAATGAACACTATCACACCCGTTAATAATGTAATTACAACCAAGCAAGCTACTTTTCAATGTAAAAATGCACCTAGCAGCAGTCGCTAATGTGATGATATGCCCAGAGTTTTAAAATATACACCATTGCATCAGTTAATGATGCAGTTACAAACAAGCTTATTTTCTATGAGTACACCTAGTAGCAGTCGCTAATTTGAAGTTATGCACACAGTTTAAAAAACAAATACTATCGCACCAGTCAATTATACAAACAAGCTACTTTTCAATGTAAAAATGCACCTAGCAGCAATTGCTAATGTGATGATATGCCCAGAGATTTAAAATATATACTATCGCATCAGTTAGTAATGTAGTTATAAACAAGCTTCTTTTCTATGAGTGCACCTAGTAGCAGTCGCTAATGCGAACTTATGCACACAGTTTAAAAACAAATACTATCACACCAGTTAATTATATAATTATAAACAAGCTACTTTTCAATGGCAGAGTGCACCTAGTTGTAGTCGCTAATGCAGTGTTATGCTCACAGTTTGGAATAGACACTATCGTACTAGTTAATAATGTAATTGCGAGCAAGTTACATAAGTTCTCAGCGTTTCCAATAAGTGGGTGCACCCAATGGTAGTCGCTAATGCCTCATTATGCACACAGTTTTAGAGTAGTGATTATCATACCAATTCTAGCAGTAACAGAATGACAAGCAGGGTTAGAAACATCCAGTACTAACATAAAAATGCTTTAACTCAATTACAGTTCAGTTGTGTTGTACTCCAAGTTCCAAAAGTAAAAAACATGATAAGTAGCCCTGATAGCATTAGTACATTACAATCACAACTTCTAAACATCGGGTTAGAAATATCCAGGAAGTGCAGGTATAGTCAATACAACCTACATGCCCTTTACAATTCAAGTAGAGAGCTTACCTGGTCAGCTCAACACATCATAGTGATTGGGGCAGAGTGGATGGAAGGAAAGTGGTGCCGAAACCTAACAGTGAGTTTTATCATGCGCAATGCATTCTGGAAAGTGGGGGTGACATTACACTAATAGTGCTTTAAGGCAGTGCCAGTAGATGGCGTTGCACCATCCTGTAGGTGCAGCAGAAGATATATGAGAGAAACAATCAGTGTGTATTTCAAGACCTTCTGTGGGTCAAGCTATTTGCTTAGTGTTTGATTTAAGCATAGAATTGTCACTTAAATTCTAGTTCTTTTTATATTCTTAATATTTCTTTGTATTTTGTTTGCACTCATTTTTGAGGGGGGTTAAGCAGTAGTGAATCTGAGATGAGGATAAAGGAGGGGAGTAAGTGGATAAAGATATAGAGTGTGGGATTATGGCTTGGGGGTTGAGCAGGGTGCTTTTTGTGTAGGAAAAAATTGTCTGAGAAAGGCAATAGTGGTGGTTAAGGAGGAGTAATGGGAGACTCCTTCAGTGTGAAGCCTGGGAGTACAGGTATAGAGCTGGCAGAGAGTATGGCTAGGTAGGTAGGCCTGAGGTAGCTTGGTCTATTAAGGGAGCAGGGGTAGTAGGGTGGGGGTAGATAGATGTGTTGTGGCTGACCAGCAGCAAATACCTTTTGGGAGGCACAAACAGTAGGCACACACCTATTGTTAAATACTGGCTAGAGAAGGACAGGTCTGTACAGAATAAGGTATCACATACACTGTTAGTTGCTTTTACTGTATCTGGAGATGACTTCAGCCAAGTAGGAGCACTTCTAGTTGGTATGGGTGGTCTTCAAATCTGCCTGGGGTTTAGGTAAAAGCCTTGTTTGTTTTGATGCCAGGGACACTGTTAGTTGCTTTTACTGTATCTGGAGATGACTTCAACCAAGTAAGAGCACTTCTAGTTGGTCTATTGAAGAGTCTATATTTCCAATTGTTAACAAAATGTCATCAGCAAAAACTGTATTTTGGAACTATAGTTCGAGTTAATAGAGACACCTCTTATATTAATATTAGCTCTTATGTAATTAGCCAATGGTTCCACTTATAAGGCAAACAGCAAAGGTGACAATGAGCAACCTTGTTTAGTACCTATTTTGAATGGTCTTGATAAGAAGGCAGCAATTTTAATGTATGATGTTGAGTTTTCATATAATCTGTTTAATAGTTTTATAAAGTCAGGGGAAAAGATATATATTTGAAAGACTTTAAATAAGTATGACCAATTTATAGAATCAAATGCTTTATTCGGGTCTAAACTGATATTTGACTGTTCTTTCTTTTTCTTATTTGCATAGTCTATTAAGGATAAGAGTCTGATGACACTGTCTTGAACTTTTCTGTTTAGAATGAAGCCTGTTTTGCCGTCTACTATTAGTTTTGGCATGTACTAATTCAGTCTGTTTGCAAGAATTGATGTGAACATTTTATAGTCCACATTCAATAGGGAGATAGGATGATAAGAGGTTACTAGTTTGGGATCTTTGTCATGTTTTAGAATGGGTGAAATCATGGCATATTTCCATGAGGGAAATACATTTTCAATCTTTCTGAATTCTTCAAAGGCTTCTACTAATATCTTTTGTGTTTCATCTGGAAGTAGCTTATATACTTCTCCTATTATTCCATCTAATCGTGGTGCTTTATTATTTTTAAGATTTTGAATTCTCTCCTTGAGTTCCTTTAAATATATCGATTTGTGTAATTTAGCATTTTGATCATTTGTTAATTTTTTGATGTTTGTTTGTTTGTGTCTTTCGGCTTTTCCTGGTTAGGGGTCGCCACAGCGGAACTCCGGTCTGCTAATGATTGGCAGTAGATTTTTACGTACTGGCTTGCCGGGCCTAACGCACAACCTTCAACGAAGGAACGCCCATTCACGCATGTCGCTACACAGAAGACGCTCTAACTGAGAATCGAACGGGCAACTTGTAACTATGAGGCGACAATGCTACCGCAGCACCACCACCGCAGTGAATTTGTTAATTTTTTGATAATATTCTCTTTTAAGAATTTATCTTTTAGGATATTGTTGTTAGCATTTAAGCTGGTATTGTTTACTGCTTCATGATGTATTCTAAATACCTCCAGAATTTCTTTTAAACCTGTCACATGTTAGGTTTATTTTTAGAGTTATCTATAATTTCTTTAATGTGATTGACATTTGTTAGATTTTTTGATTTAAGTGCTAATCTATGCATATTTTTAGGATTAACTGAGTAAGATTGTAGCTTTATTCTCTCTATATTTATTGCAACTTTATGGTTCAAAATTTCCATATATGCTAGATTTAGTTGATTCACTTCTAAACTTGTGTTTATGTCCTTGGTACTTAAGTTCTTTTTTAATGTATCTATTTTTGATTGTATATTTATTAACTCATTATCCCACTCTTTTCTTTTGTTTAAATACAAACTTTTAATTTTGCCATATAAGTAAGATTTTAATGTGTCCCAAATAATAACTTTAGAGGTCTCATTGTTATCGTTAACATCGAGAAATTATTTTATTTCTTTTAGAAGCCATTCTCTAAATCCATTAAGTTTAATGATATATGCAGGTAATCTCTGCCAAAAAAATCAGGTTTCTTGGTGTAATGTTCACTTTAAAGAAAATAGCATTGTGATCAGACAATGGGCAAGAACTAATTATGACTTCTTGCAATTTAGAAATTTAATTATCAGTGACAAATATCTTATCAATAGTTGTTTGTGTACCGAACCTATATGAGTAGTGTGTGTATTTTAGTGATTCCAATTCTTTTATTTCATAAATGTCTCTTAAATTCGTAAGATTAATGATGTTATTCATTTTTTTGGCTGGGGCTGATATTTTAAATTTGCCACTTTTAGATTAATTCTAGGTATTTATTTGCTGTCTCAGCACCAATACCAGGTATCCAATATGTGTTAGTCAATGTGATATATTTCTTATTTATCTCTAGAATTGCTAAACATAGCATACCATTCTTGTCTGAATACAATTCAATTATTTTAGGTAACGGTAGAGTTTTTTCCATAGTATCATGGTGCCTCTTCTCTAATGAGATTCCACAAGTATTGAGTAGCCATTAAAAGACATTTTATCTAAGTCTTTTCTTATTATGTGAGTTTCTTACAAAAAAGCAATATCTACTTTATTTGTTTTCAAGTATTTGGATAAACTTTCTCTCTTTATAGGTTCATAGGTTCATACTAGGCTATCTGCCCTGGGGCATTTATAAGCCTAGCCCGATTGTGTTTGGCTTACGCCACCCCTTGATTTGAGTATTACTGTGCCATTTTTAAAGTTTAGTTTACTGTGCCTCTGTCTTATAGTGACACGGAAGTAATTCCCGGGACAAACCTACGATCCCCCATCCACTCATCAAGAGTCTTCTTGAAGAGAGTCAGTGAGGTGCTCTGCCTAACATGAATTGGAATTCTATTCCAGAGTGAAGGGAGCCTCTGGGTTATGAATCTGTCCCTCCAGCATGTTCTATTTATTTCTGCACTGAGGTTCATGTCCCTCGAGCGCGTGGCTCTAAGAGATTTAGATTTACTGAGGTGGAGCATGTCCATTAATTCTGGGTTGGACATAGCTTTATATGTCAGGCATAGATCGCCTCGAAGTAGGCGGTATGCAACTGAGTAGAGCTGGAGTTTTTTTAACCGAGCAGCATATGGCATCTGTTTGAGTCCCTTGATCCTCCTGTTGAGGTACATTTGGGGTCTTTCTAATTGCTGCAGGTGTCGGGTAAGGTACATCCCAAAGGGGGCATTGTATTCTATGATGGGCCTGATGAGGGATGAATAAAGGGCACGATTACCTCTCTTGATCTAGATGTGAATCCTTTCATGATGAGGTGGGCTATGTAGAAGGTCTTTCTAACCACTTTGGCAATGTGGTTGTCAAAGGAGAGATTGCTATCAACTTGGGTCCCCAGATCCCTAATTACTTTCTCTGTACTTAATGGGTTACCACCTATGTGGTAATTTGTGGGCACATTGTTTTTGCCAAAGAGTATGACTATACACTTTTTGGCATTTAGCTTTAGACCATGGCTCTGGCACCAGTTATCCGTCTCTGCGAGACCTTTTTGAAGGATGTTTGTGTCAGCTAAAGAGTCGATTATGGCGCCCAGTTTGCAGTCATCTGCGAACTTGGTGAGCCATAGTCCTCCCACATTGGCCTGTACCTCAGAAAAGTAAATACTGAACAAGAGAGGTCCCAGGACAGAACCTTGTGGGATGCCACTTGTGACCGGTTTTGAGTCTGACATGGCTCCAGCAATTCTGGCTCTGTGGGTTCTGTCTTTGAGCCAGTTTGCGACCCATCTTGTGACATAGGGGTTTATATTTAGGCTGGATAGCTTATCTATGATGCCCGAGTGGGGTATTGTGTCAAATGCCTTTGCGAGGTCCAGATAGGCTGTGTGGACTACCTTCCCTTCATCTATGGCCTTGGTGACTGTTTCGAAGAAGTCGACCAGGTTCAAAAGGCAGGATCTGCCCTTGACGAAGCCAAATTGGGTAGGATCTAGTGTCTCTAGGTCCCCAATGTCTTTGTTTATGAGTTCCATGATGATCCTCTCCATAGCCTTGCATACTAGGCTAGTCAGGCTTATGGGGCAATAGTTTCCAGGGTCCACAGAGGCGCCACTTTTGTGGAGTGGGACCACTGTTGCTGTACGCCATTCTTTGGGCACATATCCTGTAGTGAGGCTGAGATTGTACAGCAGTTTTACTTGAGGGATTAGTTCTTCTTGGAGTTCATGTAGGACGCAACCCGGGACACCATTGATACACTTTTATAAGAAACATTTTTAAAGGCACATTTGTATATCATAGTTTCTGTTATGGACAGATATTTGAAATCAAAAATAACTAGTATACATTTAAAACTATATACAACTCTAAACATGGAATATTGGATTCCTGGTTTGATGAACAAGTTATTAAGACCACCTTCTTTTGACCTCCGATCTCTAGTCAACATATATCAAGTGCTTCTGCATTTGTTTAACTAATTATACAGAATCAAATAATGAAACAACCTCTCAATAATGTTTAAGACATTGGATATCGAAATTTCTAACAGTGTATAACAAGGTATAGAGTGTTATGTATAATTAATTATATACATTGTGTCAAGGTCAACTTATTGACAACATTATAGGAATCTCTCTACATCAATTAATTTATGCATATTTTTCTGATTTATTAAACAACTGTCTTTACTTTTCAATAACAGTATGTGTAAACCAGTATACTTATATTTTATAAGCTTTTCTTTTTGATTACTTTATGTTTATGCATGAAGAGTTTCTATCTAGTATTTTTAATCAAAAATTGTATAGGTAAGATGTATTGATTTATATAACTACTTCGTATCTTAGGTCTATAATTATTTCTTTTTTCTTCCCTTCATTTTTCCTTAGTTTATAAACAACAACCAATATAAATAGTGTGAAGATTATACATTCATCCATAAACCATCTAAACAAACATTATTGAGAACCTGTATATATTGTTGACCTTGTAGGTTTCTTGAAGTGCCCTTTTCTTCTTGTTTCTTTTTCTTTCTCTTTTTTCCCCTCCTCCTCTCCTCCCTCCTTCCCTCTCTTTATGTTTAGTAGCAAATATAACTTAATATTACCTGTTGTCTAAGTCACTATATTAGCCTCATCTTCATATCAATAATTTGTAAACTATTATCTCAGTAGACATCATGTTATAGGTATTCATTAAGTAATATAATTTATAGATTTGTATTCTTAGTGCATATCTTGAACATCAGAAAGCATTGTGATATTGATAAAAACACATGTACAGTAAAACTGAACACTGCGTGTCAAATTTATCATTTAACTAGTGTACTCAGGGTCCCTTACAGTGATGAGATTAAATCATTTGTAATCAAATGTAAGGGAAAGTTATAAAAAAATCAAACCTGTTTTCAATTCTGGAGTAAATACTCTAGTACAGCTACTGCATACTGCAATATGCATATTAAGTATATTAATATAGGTGTGGAAGAGTTCCTATTATGTGACCGAATTGTTGAAACATCGAATGTAATAAGGTCGAACCCATATGTTCGAAGTTTCAACAATTCAAACATCTAAAAGAAAAAAAAAGAAAAAACCTAAGTAACTGCTGTAAGCAGGGGGCAAGCCCCCCTGCACCTCCCCCGCTCTTTAAATATACCAACTCTGAGATTGCACTACAGTGCAGAATGGCAAGATTTGCCTTTACTGCACTGTAGTGCAATCTCGGGGTTGTTATATTTAAAGAGCGTGGGGGGTACAGCCCCCCACATGGTGGGTACAGGGGGGCTTGTCCCCCTGCTTACCACTGTCAGCTAATTTTTTTCCTGTTTCCCTATTTTTTTTTTTACGTATTCGAACTTTTACAAGTTCGAACATATGGGTTCGACCATACGGAGTCCAAACTTGTAAAAGTTTGATTACGTAATATGAACCCATGTGGTAGACAATTGCTCTTTACTAAGTTGTGATTGAGATCTTTATATCATTTTGTAGGGTAATTTAAAATATAGGTTGCTTATGAAAGTCAACCAACTATGCTTGCTATATATGTTTTGATAAAAATATGTAATTATATGAAATACATTTAGTTATTATGTCATTTTCTATTTGTCACCTAATCTACAATCATCTTCATGTATTCTTCACCCTTTATTCATTTTGATGGGCTACACAAGTATTTACATTTAGATTAAGCACTGTAAAGATGCCACAGTAGTTTAAAGCAGAAACTAGTGTAAGGGTTAGTAACAGAGTACATTTCTGCAAATTCCAAAATGCAGCCGTGACAGCTCCAAATAAAGGGTGCATATCAGTCAGAAAGCATGCCAATGGCCAAATATAAGGCTATTGGCATTGAAAACAGTGCAAAAAAAAAATCAACTTTAATTATTTTTTTAGCCGATCTCGGCTGTTTAAGTGTAGGGCAGCGGCGTGCAAATGGGATCGGGGGGGGGGGATAAGAAAATAAACCTAAAATAAGTATTCTAACTAAAATCACTATTCTGCCATTATAGGCAATGGCAGGCAGAAGACAACATGGCCATTGAGTAGTGGTAGCTAAGGGGGGAGGCTCAGTGTGAGACATGTAACTATGAATTAGCAGGCAATCCTATGCAAATGAAGGGAATGATAGTGAATCCCAGATTTCCCCAGCATGCTAATCAGCTCCCAACAGTGTAAGAGCAGGAATAGCTTGGTGCAAGCCTAGGAGTCAGCTGACGTCATAGGGGATGTGTCAGGCATACTGTAAGCAGATTGAAGCCCTGTGGCTAGGGTTTTCTCCTAGCTTAGCAGAGCTAAGAAAGGGGGTGTGCCTGAGGCTGCCTAGCACTCTTTACATTGCCTAAGTGGGTATGCACGACGCTCACCGGATTTTAAAGGAAGAAAAAACAGTAAACTAGGAAATAGCAGCTCTGTGCACATTTGAGCACTCTGTTTGCATGGCGCGCCCCCGGGCTTAAACAGGAAGGCAATGGGAAGGGAAAACAGCAGTATGAAGGTAATCTAGGAGAACTAGCATAGCTGGTAGGTGAAATGTATAAAAATCAGCCAGTTACACAGGCAGCAGACCAACCCAGCCCAGAACACTACTATAAACCATGCAAACACCTTTCCCTCTGATTTTTCCCATATTCTACACCACCGGTGTATACAAGCGGAGATCTTTTAACAAATAAGACAACAAAATGATAGGGGCTGCAATAGCTATCATACAACAACTTGTGGAAGAAGCTGAGGGTGGTGAGGATGTGAATGCTGTCGACCAACCCACAGTGTGGAGACGGAGGAGATGGTACAGACCCAGGGTAACCTACCAGGGGCTACATGAGCTGGAGATAGTGGAGCACTATAGGGTGGATAGGGACCTCCTACAGCAAATTGTTGAGCTGTGCCTGACACACAGAACTAACAAAGGGGAACCCATCCCAGTGGATACCAAGGTATGTGTAGGCCTAAGAATACAAGCTACAGGTACCTTCCAAAGGCCAACTGCTGATATGATGGGGATCTCACAGGCAGCAGCATCCAGGGTACTCCACCAGTTCCTGGATGCCATGTCAACACATGCCGGTGAGCATGTATATTTCCCCAACACCTGTGAGGCATTGGCCAGCAATATGCAACGGTTCCACCAAATAGCAGAATACCCTGAGGTAGTGGGTGCTATAGACTGCACACACATATGCATCAAAGCACCACTTGGTGAGCGGGGTAGGGTCTACATCAACAGCAAGGGCTTCCCCTCCATCAACTGCCAGGTCATGTGTGATGCCCAAGGCATAATAATGAATGTGTGTGCTGGCTGCCCTGGAAGCTATCATGATTCCCACATCTGGCATCTGACACAGCTGTACCACAGATTTGTCAATGGGGACATCCCTTAGGGTCACCTAGTGGGGGACGCTGGATACACACTGGAGCCATGGCAGATGACACCCATCAGAAATGCACACACACCCGAACAAGAACTCCATAATGAGGCACACACACAGATCAGAATTATAATAGAGCATGTGTTTTGGATGCTCAAGCAGTACTTGCAGTACTTACCAGCTACATGTACCCAAATTGTCATCATATGTGCCATGCTACACAATATGATCCTGCGGAAACAACTGCAGCAGGAATAGCATGGGGTAGGCCCACACAGCCCCCCACCATTGCCAAGGCCTGCACAGGCACAGAGTGATTCAGAGGAGGAACAACCTGAGCCTGCCCCAGTAAGCAGAAGGAGGTGTGACCTGTATGCCCTGGCCTTGGCAAAGAGGCAATGCATAGTACATACACTGACACAGGAGGGACCCAGGGAATAACACCTCTCTCTGACTCTCACATACAGTAAAAGGGATACCAAACATGACACTACCTGTGCTCAATCATGTGTAGGGATGCCAGCAGATAGTAGAAACCTATAGTGGCACCCTGAGATCTGTAACCAATACTGGTGTCACCAGAGTAGCCAGTACTACACAGGGTGACAAAACCCACTGCAGGAAATGTGCTGGGCCACATGTGTGTTCATATGACTCACACATGCCAGTCATGGAGGTTCACATACCCAACAACACTCCCAGCCAGCAGGACAGGGATAGACAAACACAAGCAAAGGCTGGCTATGGCCTCTGAATGATGCCTATGTGTAACTGTCCCCCCAAGCCTACACAGACAGACTACAGCAGGTCAGGCAGTGGGATGTTAGTTCTGAAGGGTAGGAAGTCAGAAACTAATATGTAGGTCAATCAAAGCTAAGACCTGTAGTACATTGATATGCCTCCAATCAGCATGACAGGTTAGAATACAGAATGAAATGGAGTACCTGACATACCAGTACAGTCATAGAAAATGTGTACAAGTGTCAGGTGTGCTCCACCCATCCTACATAGAAATGTAAAAACAGTCAAGTGCGCCTCCCCAATCCTGTGAAGAAATGTAAAAACAGTCAGGTGTCCCCCCCAATCCTGTGAAGAAGTGTAGTAACAGTCAGGTGTGCCCCCCACTCCTATGTAGACATGTAGAAACAGACAGGTGTGCCCCTTCCCCCAATCCAGCATAGAAATGTAGTTACAGGCAGGTGTGCCCCCCCAATCCTGTGTAGAAATGTAGTAACAAGTATGAGTAGGTATACTGCCAGTGGAGCACAGATGCCCAGAGGTGGCCAAGGCAGCAGGATAGGTTGTAGCATTTGCACAATATGCAGGTCTGTGTGTGTTAGGTTGGTGTGTGTTTCATATTGTGTCAGAGTGATCAGTATGTATGCATATTGAGGTAAGACCTGGTGGCCATTGCCCAGTACTGCTAATGACAGGGACAAGCCTTCAAAACTGCAGTGCCAAAGACAATACCCACCAGTATAACACATGCTATCAGTAAGCCATTGTAAATGTATGGTGGTAATATGTGTCACCATCTGAAAGACTGACATGGCATGGCTGTTGGGCTAGATATGCAATCAGGACACAGGAGAAAGTACCCCAGACATACAGTATATATTGTGTCACTGTGAAATGGAGACACCCTTGGAATTGTACATACAGGTATGCATCAGATTAATTGGACGTGTAGTAGGGGATACTGGTGATGTCTGCCCGGATACATGCAGATCACAAAGGAGGTAGGACTGATGTATTGGGAAACAGCTGATGTACCTGCACATGCCAGCATAACTGGAATGCCCCATGCATATGTGTGTCTCAGATGCAAGTAGTGTCCATAGCACACATGCACGCAGCTCAAGCAAACACCACTCACAGGTACATCTCTGGTCATATCTCTGCTGTGGGGAATGGGTACAATATGACCCCCTCCTGTATATGGCAATAATGAAAGAATGCAGCATGCAGTGCAGGGGTTCCATGCAGGTATGTCCCTAGCTGTACACAGCACCCTGCCAGCACCCACACCACCTGATCAAGACTGATAGAAGGTATTGACATGAACACCTATCACACCTACCCTGTCAGCCCAGGGGTATATACTGTATGGTGGTCTGAGACTGTAAGACTGACAGAATGCAACGGCCTGCCACATCTGGCTCACAGCAACACCTAATGGTCCACAGGCATCTGCCAAAGGCCTGTGTCTCACATGTACTGCCAATGCATGTTATGTCATGGACACCTAAATAACAACATAGCACACTCCACATCAGCCATATGCAAGGCCATGTGGACAAACCACAGTAACATGTCCACCATGTCCCACTGCATGCACTGTGGACCAACACTAACACACACCTGTGATGGAGTGATACCCTTAGGGAAAGTATCAGAGAATGTATGCATAATGTATGGAAGAGGTTAGAATAACAGAGGGGGAGTGGGAGCATGGGCAGCATGGAATGTGCAGGGCCTGACACCAAGCTGTTTGCACACACTATCCCTGGCTGCAAACACATAAATGGGTGGCTACACACCTGCCCGTATACCACAATAGGGGTAATGTCCTGACCTATGGCCTCTGCCTCTGGGTAACCTGTGTGAATCAGTACAGTTGTGAGGCATTGCCACAGCAAGATAATGCCATACTGTCATGTCGATGGGTGTACAAGTATGGGATCCTCTGCCAGCACTGTACCAAGGTGCTGAACCGGATACACAGACCCAGCAGCACATGTCTGCAGCTCCCCCCTCCAGAATGGCATAACTTACCATGAATACGTAGTTGTCTGCCCACAATACTGGACACAGCTGCAGTCACCCTTGTCCCCCAAGACATCACTATGAGCAAGAATGTCCACCTGACAGTACATGCGGACAGTAACATCACAGTGTATAACAGTACACATGTCTGAATATCTCAGCTAACAGCAGTACCATGCAGCTGAAGCAGCACAGACACAATCACCTACAGTACACAACATCCCCTGCACAGTGTGTCCCCATATTCCAAATGATTGAGTGATACCCTGCAGAAACAGTTTGCTACCTGTAGGTGTACAACACAAAGGTCTAAACTGGAGTACAAACTACCTGGAATCCATTCACACATTCAGTACAGAAGGCCATACTGGGCATGCTCACACACTTAGAGAAAAGAAGGCAATGTCAGACAACAACATACGGAAAGGTTACACTGAGCATGCTCACACACTTAAACAAATGAAGCCCATGTCTGCAAGCAACTGTGGACCATGCATATGTGGCATTTGCAGATGTTAGTGCATACACTCCTCAATATGCACCAGTCATGCCTTGCACACACAGTGGATAGGAATACAGACACATATCCAAGGACAACACACTATAATAAGCCAAAAGTAGATGTACACAGATGTGTGAAAGAGAGAGTGACTGTGACAAGGAGCAATCCATTATGAGGCCTGTCCCACCCAGCACACAGCCAAATGGCTACAACCACATGAGGTGAAAATGTCACTCACTGTAGACATTAGCAACCAGTGTCCATCAGCATTACAGACTATGAGGTGCAAGAGCTAGCTGTGCAACATGACAGTACAAGGAAGTAGTCATCTATCAGCTGTATACACGTACTCTTGGAATATAACCCTGTGTGTGCCCACATGTGGTGTGTCAACCTATAGATGAATGGGTTATGGCCCATGCACACACACTGCCCTCCCCATAGCCTTACTATGACAACCCTGCTGAGATCATCCACTTTGAAATACACTCTTGGGAACGATGGAGTCCAGTAATTTCTGTGGCATAATCCATAACTGTGTACTGCTGTAGTGTGATACACTAGTTAGGTAGGAGTGCTAATCCCAGACATGGCAACTGTGTCTGTGTGTGTGTGTGTGTGTGTGTGTGTGTGTGTGTGTGTGTGTGTGTGTGTGTCTGTGTCGAGGGCAATGCTTTTTAGTCCAGTCACACTCACTACAATTCAAATGCCCTACCGTGGCAATCCTGCTGATGTCATTCATTGTGAAATACACATTTGGGGAAGGAGTACACCAATAATCCCTGTGGTGCGTCCAATAACAGCTTTATGCTGTAGTGTGATATAAACCTCTAGTAGGGGTTCTATTCCCACACATGGCAGTTGTGGATGTTTTGTGTGTTTTTCTATGTCTGTGTAGGGAGCAATGCATTTTAGGCTAGTCACACTCACTACAATTCAAATGCTCTACTTTGGCAAGACTGCTAATGTCATCCACCTTGAAATACACCTTTGGGAAAGTTGTAGCTCAGTAATCTCTGTGGCATGTCCTATAACTGCGTACTGTTGTAGTGTGATAAATTAGTAAGGTAGGAGTTCTAATCCCAGACATGGTAACTGTGTGTATCTCTGTCTGTGTAGAGAGCAATGCATTTTAGGCTAGCCACACTGAGTACAATTCAAATGCCCTATTTTGCCAATCCTGCTGATGTAATTCACTGTGAAATAAACCTTTGGGGAAGGCACATTCCAGCAATCCCCATGGTGTGTCCTATAACAGCATCATGCTGTAGTGTGATATAGAACTCTGGTAGGAGTTCTATTCTCACACATGGCAATTGTGGATGTTTTGTGTGTGTTTCTATGTCTGTGTAGGGAGCAATGCATTTTAGGCTACTCACACTCACTACAATTCAAATGCCCTACTTTGGCAATCTTGCTGATGTCATTCACTGTGAAGTACAGCTTTGGGGAAGGGGCACTCCATCAATCCCCGTGGTGAGTCCTATAACAGCATCATGCTGTAGTGTGATATAGAACTCTGGAAGGTGTTCTATTCCCACACATGGCAGTTGTGGATGTTTTATGTGTATTTCTATGTCTGTGTAGGGAGCAATGAGTTTTAATCTAGTCACGCTCAGTACAATTCAAATGCCCTACTTTGGCAATCCTGCTGATATCATTCACTGTGAAATACACCTTTGAGGAAGAAGTCCTCCAGTAATCTCCATGGGGCATCCTATAACTGTGTAGTATAATATAATAGGTAGGAGTTCTAATCCCAGACATGGCATATGTGTGTGTGTGTGTGTGTGTGTGTGTGTGTGTGTGTGTGTGTGTGTGTGTGTGTGTGTGTGTGTGTGTGTGTGTGTGTATATGTCTGTGTTTGTCATTTGTACTCTGTGTGGAGGTGGTTGTGAGTGTGCAACAACTGGACTCAATGTGGAGTGGGTTTTGCAAACTTCTTATATGGCGGCCCTAGTATATATATCACAATGTCCACCATATAGGGATAGCAGATGTGAAATAGCCGAGAGGCTGGGGTGCAAATCCATACCCCTACATGTGACATCAATGCCAACTGAACAATGTTAGCAACCCTTGTATTACCCAGGGAACACCCTCAACCAATGTCTCACACACACACACACACACACACACACACACACACACACACACGCAAACACACACACACACACTTGCCTAGGCAACAGCCGCTATGTTGGTAGTACCCTGCATATTGCCCACTGATAGTAACCATGGTGTGATTGCAGTGGGCTACAGAGGGCATGGCACCCTGTCCATCAGTCCAATAGGCACGTGCATGCCAACAGTGCACCTCCCCCATGTTCCCCACTGGACATCTGCAACACCTGTGGTGCCAGCAAATGTGACCCATTATGAGGCCTGTCCCACCCAGCACACAGCCAAATGGCTACAACCACATGAGGTGAAAATGACTCTCACTGAAGACATTAGCCACTGGTATCTGTCAGCATTACAGACTATGTGGTGCAAGAGCTAGCTGTGCAACATGACTGCACAAGGAAGTAGTCATCTAGCAGCTGTATACACGTAATCTTAGAATATAACCCTGTGTGTGCCCACATGTAGTGTGTCAACCTATAGATGAATGGGTTATGACCCATGCACACACACTGCCCTCCCGATAGCCCTACTATGACAACACTACTGATATCATCCACTTTGAAATGCACTCTTGGGAATGATGGAGCCCAGTAATTTCTGTGGCATGATCCATAACTGTGTACTGCTGTAGCGTGATACACTAGTTAGGTAGGAGTGCTAATCCCAGACATGGCAACTGTGTGTGTGTGTGTGTGTGTGTGTGTGTGTGTGTGTGTGTGTGTGTGTGTGTGTGCGTGTGTGTGTGTGTGTGTGTGTGTGTGTGTGTGTGTGTGTGTGTGTGTTTGTGTGTGTGTGTGTGTCTCTGTGTCGAGAGCAATGCTTTTTAATCCAGTCACACTCACTACAATTCAAATGCCCTACATTGGCAATCCTGCTGATGTCATTCATTGTGAAATACACATTTGGGGAAGGAGTACACCAATAATCCCTGTGGTGCGTCCTATAACAGCTTTATGCTGTAGTGTGATATAAACCTCTGGTAGGGGTTCTATCCCCACACATGGCAGTTGTGGATGTTTTATGTGTTTTTCTATGTCTGTGTAGGGATCAATACATTTTAGGCTAGTCACATACACTACAATTCAAATGCCCTACTTTGGCAAGGCTGCTGATGTCATCCACCTTGAAATGCACCTTTGGGAAAGTTGTAGCTCAGTAATCTCTGTGGCGTGTCCTATAACTGCGTACTGCTGTAGTGTGATAAATTAGTAAGGTAGGAGTTCTAATCCCAGACATGGTAACTGTGTGTGTCTCTGTCTGTGTAGAGAGCAATGCATTTTAGGCTAGCCACACTCAGTGCAATTCAAATGCCCTATTTTGGCAATCCTGCTGATATCATTCACTGTGAAATACACCTTTGAGGAAGGCACATTCCAGCAATCCCCGTGGTGTGTCCTATAACAGCATCATGCTGTAGTGTGATATAGAACTCTGGTAGGAGTTCTATTCTCACACATGGCAATTGTGGATGTTTTGTGTGTGTTTCTATGTCTGTGTAGGGAGCAATGCATTTTAGGCTACTCACACTCACTACAATTCAAATGCCCTACTTTGGCAATCTTGCTGATGTCATTCACTGTGAAATACAGCTTTGGGGAAGGGGCACTCCATCAATTCCCGTGGTGAGTCCTATAACAGCATCATGCTGTAGTGTGATATAGAACTTTGGAGGTGTTCTATTCCCACACATGGCAGTTGTGGATGTTTTGTGTGTATTTCTATGTCTGTGTAGGGAGCAATGAGTTTTAAGCTAGTCATGATCAGTACAATTCAAATGCCCTACTCTGGCAATCCTGCTGATGTCATTCACTGTGAAATACACCTTTGAGGAAGAAGTCCTCCAGTAATCTCTATGGGGCATCCTATAACTGTGCAGTGTAATATACTAGTTAGGTAAGAGTTCTTATCCCAGACATGACATACGTGTGTGTGTGTGTGTGTGTGTGTGTGTGTGTGTGTGTGTGTGTGTGTGTGTGTGTGTGTGTGTGTGTTTGTCATTTGTGTTCTGTGTGGAGGTGGTTGTGAGTGTGTAACAACTGGACTCAATGTGGAGTGGGTTTTGCAAACTTCTTATATGGTGGCCCTAGTATATATCACAATGTCCACCATATAGGGATAGTAGATGTGAAATAGCCAATAGGCTGGGGTGCAAATCCATACCCCTACATGTGACATCAATGCCAGCTGTACAATGTTAGCAACCCTTGTATTACCCAGGGAACACTTTCAACCCATGTCTCACACACACACACACACACACACACACACACACACACACACTTGCCTAGGCAACAGCCGCTATGTTGGTAGTACCCTGCATATTGCCCACTGATAGTAACCATGGTGTGATTGCAGTGGGCTACAGAGGGCATGGCACCCTGTCCATCAGTCCAATAGGCACGTGCATGCCAACAGTGCACCTCCCCCATGTTCCCCACTGGACACCTGCAACACCTGTGGTGCCAGCAAATGTGACCCACAAAGGACATACCATGCCTAAAACACAAACCCTGTATGGACAGATGCTACTGACACCAGGGAATACCGGTATCATGCCATCAATGTAGGTGCAGGGTCAACCTGCTGTCCATTAACAGTTCCCGCCACATGAGGCCAGGACTGGCACATCTGACAAAAATACATGTACACAACATGGGCCAGACACCCCAGGTGCAGTTCCACATGTCACTGTACATGCATGTGGGAGGTATGTACATCCCAGACACCGTCCATGTCATGGACTAAGGAGCACATACATGGCAAGCAATGAACAGCATTGGCCACACGCAATAGTCACCCAGGTGACTGGATGGTGAATACAATACCCACCTGTGTGGGAAAATCCAGACACTACACCCCTGAGCCACAATTCAAATGATTGTCATGTGGCCTGATGGCAAGTTATACCCATCATCTAGCCTTGTATAGCCATCTGGCACCATCGACTACTTCACACCTGTGAAGCAATGCACCCATGCATGTCAGTACTGGCACCCGTGTCTGTGTGTGTGTTGTATGATGTGTATGACCACATTCACACTCACTACAACCCCCATTGGCATACTGACAGACACTTCCACATACCCTTTGCCCATATAACCACATACCCTTTGCCCATATAACCTCTGTATGACCCCTGTGGTGCATGTGATACCTGCACAGTACTTTGTTGTGGCAATCCCACTAGTGATGAGTTGTATTCCTGGCCCTGCCAAGTTTGTCAATGTGTGTGCATCTCTGTGAGAGTGTGGCTGTGTTGACGCTGGCACATGTTCATGCAGACAGGCACGTGTACTACACCTACCGCATAGCTACCATATCCCTGTTGTAGATGTCACTCACCATCACATATATGTTCTGAGGGCTCTTCAGCATGTAACCTATGTGGCATATCCAATAACTGCATGGACATGTGATAGTACTACATAGTCAGCAGGGGTTTGATACCCTGCACTGGTAGGTGTATGACACAAACATGCTTACATTTTACGCTCAAACTCCACCCTGACTTTTCTTTGTCTCTGTCTGCCTCTCTCACTCCCTCTCTGGTGGATGTGGAGACTTACACCTGCTTTGCTTAGGCAGCAGTATGTGTATTTTAAGTGCTGCTCATGAAAAGCTGATGGCCTCTGCACAAATTGCAGCCATCCTCTAGATGATTGCATGTGGAACAGCTATGGCAACATTCCCATAGCCAATTGCATGGAAACACACCCCAATATCTAGGAACATCTTGTTGGTGTTGGGCCTTTTATTCACTGTGAGCAGGAACCCGCTCTGTTGTTTTGCAAACAGCATCTCAGATGGATTGGGGATTTACTTCTAACAACATGCACTGTGGAAACAGGCCAACACACAGAAGGGGGATGTGCCTGACCTGACTATAGACTGTAAGTGCTGCTATACTGTAGTTGGAGTAATGTTGGTTTAACAGGGTGTGTGTGGATATGGCTGTCCTACATGTTTTAATACCTGCCATGTCAGTGCTATGTTTATGAGGGAACCCCCATCTGTAGGGTCATCTGCAGACTGGGCAGTGTGTGGTGCATTTTGTTTCATGTATTACCCACAGAGCACCTATCTGTGAACTGCAGAAGGTAGTGTGAGGATTGCAGTCTGTAGATGGTGACAGCTGTGAGAGTTACTGACTTCATATCCCTCATAGGATATATGTTGCAACAAACTCTGTTACAACAGTAAATGTATGAGGTTATCACAGCAACATGCCAATATTAGCCCTGTGTATGTGTCTCCAGCCACAACTCTGTCAACCTTTGTACATATGTCATGCAGTAAGGGGCGTATATGTGCTGTACACCATAATTAGTGACATCATATCTGATAACAAGGCAGTGAGATATCAGACTGCTACACATGTTATGTATAGTAGGGGTTATATTCGATGACATAACATGGACATTCTGTGGTTGTGTGTACAGTACTGAGGTCTGTGTGCTTATGGTGATTGTCAACAGTGTGTGTATTGTTAATATGTACCTTGGCCTGTGTACAGACTGTGGTAGATGTCATTGTTCTTGGTCCTGTTCTATCTGATGTTACATGCTGCTCCACTGTATGTTACCCTATCAGCTTACATGTTTGTAGGGCCATACACGCACATGTCCCATGCCACAGACAGACATCAGACCACACTGTGTAGTGGCCCAGTATATGTAGGGTTAGTGTGTGAGTGGCACATATGAGGTTGATGTTGAACAGAAAGTCCATATACTGTAATATTATGCTAGCTTACCATATGTGGCTGTGGCTGTGTTCACATTGGTTGTGGTTATGCACTGTCACACAGGTATATGTAACTTTGTGCTGTGGCATGCCTGTAGAGCCTGCTATATATGCAGGTACATGTGCACTCTCCCATAAGAAATGTAGGCCAGTATTGTGCCAGTCTGCCTGTAGCCTGCACAGTGCTTTGTTACATGCCTAGCAGCTTAGTGTACTTACCCAGTGAGATGTAATGTACAGATACTTGCTAGATGTACTGCTGCCGGGCCACCATAACAGTCATGTATGTCAGACAAAACAGTGGGATGCAGTACAGATGTATGTCAATATCTAGCGGGTAGTATGTGGCCATGTCACCTCTGTACCAGCGGTTATTATGTGGCAAGACAGACAGGGGTGTGTTAATGCATAAACTATGGGGTCAAATGTATAGCAGCAGTTACGTGTTATACCCATCTACATGGCTGTTAACATCCACATTGTCAGGATTGGTCCAGATGTCTTGCACTAAGGGGTTATGTGTATACCTCTGGACTGTCCAGAATGTGTCAGACTGTCCACTTATATTGGCCAACATCTCTGCTGTAGTCCACAGGAGGATTACGTGCTAACAGTGGTACTGTACTATTATGTCCCTAGGATGCCTGTCAGTAGCCAATGGCGCACATGTTAAAAGCAGATGTGACCTCCCACACACACCATGTCTGTGAAGACAATCCCTATTACAGTAGCAACAGTCGACACATATACTTGCTATACATACCTGACATTCCCTAGTGCTATGAAGTTGGGACTATAGGGGCTGAGGTAGGGCTACACTCCATGTTCAGGACATATGGTGAAGCTATATGTATATATAATTATCCAGATATCTATGTAGATGCATATACATATACATATCAACATACATAGCTGGATATGTATATGTACATATATATACATATAAACACCCATATATATACATATACAGAGCAATATATGTCTACACATATACAGATACAGATACATATGAACATATACGTATGGATATCTACATATATATTGACAGTAGTAGGTATATCTGAATAGATATGTATGCACATATAGTTATTGATATCTACATATATACCAACATAACTAGACATATCTGTACACATACAATATGCATACATATATAGCTATATATACATATACATATACATATATCTATATATACATATACATATAACTATATATACATATATCTATATATAGATATATGTATATGGGAGCACTACAGAATCCTGAAAGCACAAAATCCTGAAGACCAAACTCCTGAGACCAAACTCCTGAAAGTTAAAAATCTGGAAAACTCAAACTCCTGAAAACCCAACATCCTGAAAACACACAGGATACCAACACATATTATATCCCAGCACAAGTACATACAGAAACAAATAAAACACAATCCATATTACTCTTGTCCAAGTATAACCAGGGGGGCATGCCCCCCTGCATCCCCATGTGGGGGGCTGCACCCCCACACCCCCTGCAACTTAAATATATCAACTCCGAGATTGCACTTAGTGTACTAAAGTACAATTTTAGCATAGTTAGATTTGAGTAGCAGGGGGTGTGTGGGGTGCAGCCTCCCACATGGGGGGTGCATGGGGGCTTGCCCCCTGCATATAGTTGAATGGTAATATGTTTCTGTATGTACTTGTGCTGGAATATAGTAAGTGTTGGTATCCTGTGTGTTTACAGAGTTTTGAGTTTCCAAGATTCAGAGTGTTCAGGAGTTTGGGTTTTCAAGATTTTGGTTTCAGGAATTATGTTGGGCTTTCAGGATTATGTAGTGCTTATATATATATATATATATATATATATATATATATATATATATATATATATATATATGTGTGTGTGTGTGTGTGTGTGTGTGTGTGTGTGTGTGTGTGTGTGTGTGTGTGTGTGTGTGTGTGTGTGTGTGTGCATACGAAGAGATGTACACATGGCTAGATATATGTAGCACTATACAGATGTGTATACAGACATATGTATGAGTATACATGTGTATGTACATATAGACATATATAGACCTATTATATATATATATATATATATATATATATATATATATATATATATACAAAACCATACTTCTGTCATGAGTAAACCTCACGGTTGTGTATACCCTCCCAGATGTATCTCACTGTATGTATCTGCTATGTGTACATTATGATAAAGCAACATATGTGATGCAACAGTCATATTACTAACAAGGACTACACAATTTAGGAACTAAAGGCAATTGTTCAATACTACTCAATATGTGTATTGACAGCTATATTGGTAAAACAACAACTGTTTTCACAGTGGTCATGGTGTAGTGGGTAAGTGTTGTGACTTCAGTGTACAGGGTCCTGGGTTCAAGACCTGCAAGGGCTGTTCATTTTGTTGCTGAGCAGAACAAGGCCTGTCAGATACAGAGTGGTTAAGGCAGTATTGAGCAGCTTTAAGCACGTTTTCCTGAGATTGTGCGAAGCTAAGCAGTGCTAATCCATGGGTAAATGTAAGGGTGCTCACACAGTGTAGGCTTTGCTTACTAGTGTGCAAATCAGCTCAGCTGTTATATTGCAACAATGTTGATACTTGCTAAGCATGGCTTAACCCTGGTAGCCAGGTCACACCACCCAGTCTGATAACATAGCAGGGTAATGACATCTGTGATAGGTGTATGTAATGCCATGTACAATACATGCACCTATGTGCTGTCATTACAGTAGCAAGGGGTGTGAGTGTCATGTGTGAGACACAGACATATATGAGACCTGTACTGCACTATCTATGTTAATGTGTTACATACAGGTGTAGTAGCCCAGGGTACATGCTGTTACACTGACATGTAGAGTAGCACGGCAGTACTACTGTTGACAGTGCTAACCCAGGGAAGAGCAGAGTGCTAAATGTAGTACTGACAACAGGCACACCTGCAGGCATAGCTGGACACCGAGGGCTCCCTGTTGTATCCCTGATGTGTGAGTTGTGTGTCACAGTATATACCCCTTACTGGGTAATGATTCATCATGTGGAATGTAACTGTAGACACTTCAGTATCACAACATAGCTAGGTAGGGGTCTAGTCCCAGTGTTGCCAAGTAACAGTGTGCATGTATGTGGATGAGTCTACATCAGGTTGCAGTGTATACACGCCTTAGTGGGTCACCTGTCCATGTGGCACAGGCAATAACCATTTTAGTAACCTGTGACATGTGTTCCACTGTACCCCAGATATGTCACAGCCATGGTGTCACCACAGTGACATACCCCATTGTGAAATATGACTGCAGACCATCCTCGTGCTGACACATGTACACCTACAACACAAATGGATAACATTATAGGGACTGCAATCAACCAGTGTTATTAACAGCTATAATGCATAATTGATGGATGGCTACACTACCTGCAATTTATGCATTACACTTTACTCCTTGCAACATGTTACACTGCAGCACTGTGGTACACTGTAGTGCAGTCACCGTGTGCATCAGAACCAGTGGTAGCTGGTGACTTCATATCAAAGGGGGGCTGCAGAAGACAGCTGAATGGGTGGGGTCAATGGAAATGGGTGGGGTCAACCAGAAGGGGAGGAGCTATTCTCAAAACCACAAAAACTGTAACTTTAATTAAGTATGCTGCCCTGGGTGCCAAACCATCTTTATGAGAGTCCAATCAAGACAAAATGAAATGTAGAAGAAAAAATATTTCAATGCATTGGCTGCATGACAGCTTACTTAATATCTAGATGGAAACAAAAAGGTTGTGAGGCATGAAAAAATAAATTACTTTTTAAATCCATTACTGGAATGCCAGTCAAAATTATGTATAAGAAAAACAAGCAGCACTCAACTCAAACCACTTCTCCTTGCACTGCAGTTCTAATTATAATTTATATTCAGCTTTTCTAAAGTACCAAGTTACATGCTGAAAATAGCAACCTCTGTGATACCTCTACTTGTAAAGATGTTTCTTATCCAAAAAGGACCTGCTGACTGACAACAACTATCTACTTGTTTCATGGGGAAAACATGATCAAAGTAAAAAATGAAAAGCAAACAAGAAACAAGCTCAACATACATTGCTTAACGGATTACTGTGCAGGTTATGGACCATACACAATAGACTGGCATTCTGCTTAGTTTGCAGGTAAAGCCTGCAAAAATAACTGCAAGTCTCCAAAAAATGTAATGAGTTTCTTAAAATAATGTAATCCTGTCCTTAATTACAAATACTGTCATGTGCATTTCAATACCCAGTGCTTATACGTTATCTAGTTATGTAAGTATTCTCTGCATGGCAACAAAAGAAAAGCTTTCAGTGTTGGCAATTCTTTAACAGTATGCTTATCAAAACTTACTTGCATCTTACAATCTCAGACAAGCTTACCTGGTGGTCATTAAATCATTGCTACTTAAACACAGAGCAACATGCACTTTCTGAATAATAATAATAAGCATAAATCAACAGTATAAAAATATGACAGAAATCAGAACATTCTGCAAAATCAAGGACAGATGAAAAGCCACTGTAGTACTTGTGTCTAACTTGGATGGGGGGATACTCTGCACATTTACACTGCATAACTGCTCCTTGCCTTGCTTGGACACATCCAGAGTCACTACATGGGGGAGTGGAGTGCAACAAGTATGTCACAATTTGAAATGTCTCTGGCTGACTGTAATGGCCCTGACACATTTGTCATACCTCTTAACCTCAGAGCAAGAAATCTGGACAAAGCCATACACAGAAGTGGGACAAAGGCTCAAAAATAAGGACAAGTTTTAAATATTGCTCTTATAAATTTAGAAAGATAATAGAATAGTAGGTCTTGCATTAGTATAAATTTTCTGAATGGTATGAAATCTGAAACTGAAATGTCTGTCATTATTTTCTAACTTCAGTCTTTAATGATTTGCCACTAATTTGCAAAAAAAAACACAATTTTATGAAAAATGGACCAAAAATGAGATTCAAAAATATAAAATAGTCACACAATACAGCTGGGAACCTGTCAAAGAAGGGACACTTTTTAATATCAGTACTGCTAACTTGAGCAGCTGACAAAATAAAAGAATCTACATGCATTTCTGAAATAAAAGTAATCTATAACTCTGATTATTACAGTTATTTATTAATTGTAAACCCTCCATGTTTTCTTCCAAAATTGCCATTTTGCTGAGGGATTATTAGGGGAAGAGCAACATTTTGAGCTAAAATCAGGGAGTGTTGAGGGGTTTGGATATGCCTAATTTTATAAAGCAATTTATTTGCATGTACCTCTCAACCTGTTAATGCTGGAAATCTGGGCAAGGCCAAATATATTGGGGTAACATATAAACAGTACTAAAAATTGCTCTTGTATAAACACAGACAGTTGATAGAATAACAGGTCTTGCTTTAGCATGCATTTTTCTGAAGGTTATGAAGTCTGAAACTCAGTGTCTGTCATTATTTAGTGACTTCATTCCTAAAAGATTGCCAGAAAACCACAAATTTTATGAGGAACAAACCAAAAATAAGAAGCAAAAATCTATTCATTCTGCAAAAATCTGGACAGTTGAGAGGTATAGTTCAGCCGGGGCTGTCTTTGAGTTTGCTGCCCTTCCCCCCTCACAAAATCATGGTCGAATGGAGCCTGTCCCCCTGCAGCCATTCCAATGAACCATTACTTGGCTATTTCACCCCTTTTACCATAACCACTAATGTGCATACTGCTTTACTTCTGCGATGATTTGGACTTCATTTGAAAGTTTTATTTTGCATTTTACAGCACAAACACTAATAGATATCTGCTAAACAAAGCAATGCACTCTCACAATGAAAACAGAATTGGCATTAAAACTTCTCTGCCCTTGAATCTCACATTCATTGAAACAGCATTGAAACCTACATTCAAAGAAAATACATTTTGCCAGTGGCAGATAAAGATTAACTTTGGGTGTGGGCTGTTTTCAAATCACAGGCCCCTTGCACATGAAACATACACATGTTCTTTCATAGACCTTCCAGATTGTATTAAAGTATATTCCTTGTACAATACAGTACCATTTTAGACAGTGTTTTAAATTAATAGTTTTGAAAATTTTCCAGTAAACAATTAAACAAAATGCAGGCAACAATACTGACAAAACTGCCCAATTTAGAACATTTCCATCATAGAAGTCTACTCAAACTTCTACAGCCCACCAGTATCAGTACATATGCACAATCTCTGAAGAAGTAAAAGTCATCTAAATAATTCTACATTAAAGAGATCCGTAACTAATGAAGAGGTTGCTGCTAGCAAACAACTTTATATTTCATTGTTTCATCTACAAATAAAGCGCCTGTTGCCCTTGAGAAATAAATTGCCTATCTTACACTAAAAAAATGATAAGCTAGTAATATTGCATTAGGGAATGGCTGGCAAACTGATAACAGGTTCATAGTTACTAGGTATCTTCACCAAAAAGGAGTGCAGCATCCATCCCTTTTGCAACAGAGTACAGTATCAGCAATGCATCTATCTACTGTGGGAGTAGAGCCCACAGCCTTCTGCATCAAAAGAAAGTGCATTACCTGTTGTGCTATTAGCAATACAAGCAGACTCAGCATAAGTAGCACTAAACCTTTGCTCCCCTGCAGCCCTCGGCTCCTTGTAAAATCTACTCACTCAGCTGTATCTCTGAACTTTGCAGCATAAGAAATCTGGAAAAAGACAACATTTATTTGGGGGGGTGGGACAAAAGTCTCAAAACCAGGGACACATTTTAAACATTACTTGTATAATGTTGGAAAATTGCTAGAATAAAATGATGTGTTACCACCATATATTTCACTGCCAAGTCATGAACTCAGGACCCTGTGCAAAACAGGCAGAGCAACATAACACTATGCCAAATCAGCTGTTTTGTGAAAAAGAGGAAGACAAACTTAAATGGCTACCATTTAGTGAATTCAGTTCTCAACATAGCTGTGAACCACTTAGCACAAAATACTTGAACAAAGCCAATAACGGGGGAATACAGCCCCCAAACATATTCAGTGAAATCAGTTCTCACCAAAGCTCTCTACCTCTTAGCAAAAAAAGACCCTGACAAAGCCAGTAATGGGGGAATACAACCCTCAAACATATTCAGTGAATTCAGTTCTTACCATAGCTCTCAACCTTAGCATAAAAAACCTTGACAAAGCCAATAATGGGGGAATACAGTCCCAAAAATAGGGACAGATTTCAAATATCCATCTTATAAACTTAGAAAATTGCTAGAATAAAAGCTTTTGTGTTACCATGTACTTTTTGAAGACTATGAAGTCTGAAATTCAAATGCTTGTCATTTTTATTTAACATTTGTTAACCAGGAAAGTTTGACTTGGAGTCTGACGTGAATTCCAGGAGAGTTTCCAATCTATATCACGCATGGGCAAGTCATTCCAGGAATCGAGAAAAGGTTTTATTTGTTTTTCTTTACATTTTTTTATTTGTTTACTTTTTATTTGTTTTCTTTCCACAGCTGGGGGAGCTGCAGTCCTGCAGACTTATACAACGAGCCACCCCAGATCAGAACCGTATAAGCCTGTCCCTGAATTGATGGTATGTTTGACAGGGATGTGGCACAGGTATCATGATATGCACAGGATGTGATCCTGGGGTGCCAGAGGCTGAGGGTGGGCCATACATTTGATACCATGTGTGTGGGTGAGGGGTGTACTGGCATGAGCTGGGAGTGGTGATGTGATGTGTGTAGGTATAGGATTGCCCTTGGTGTGTTTGCATAGTGTGTGGGTATGCATGCACACAGCTCTGCCATGTGGCTACCCTACACAGGTGTTTATGGACAGCTGCAGACCATACCTGGCAGGGTGTGCAGTTCACTGCCTCCAGCCATGGACATGTGGACTGTGCCTGCCAGGGGTTCCATGGGTATGTCCTGGTACAGGCCTCGATGTGCTATTCTCACCTGCTGATGACAAATGTCTGCTGGTACCAGGCCCCTCCTGGGACTGGCCAGGACCACGTGCATGTGGCCTGCTGTGATGTGGTGTGGACAGCACAGCCCCTGCACTGCCAGGGCTGCTACTGCCACTATGGGAGCCCCTTGGTGTCCTAGCACTTCCACGTTGACTGCCAGCTGTTGGTGTTGCTGGCCCAAATCCACATGGCCGTTGTCACATCCACACCACATGTTGAAGCATGGACGCACCACGGCTGATGAGGGCCATCATCTCACCATGCTGTCTCTCCGTGAGCTCAGTATAAGCACAGATGGCACCAGACAATTCACAAAGGTTGTCGCTTACAGATATGAGAGCAGCCCTCTTCAGCCTCAGACCCTGTCTGGTGTAATGTTCCGTACATGCCTGCACTGCCATGACAGCCAGAAACATGTGCCTGCTGGTACTAGCTATGTCGCCTATGCCAGGAGCATGATGTCCAGTGGCCCTACCATGAGCACCCTGGGACATCTGCCTATGTGGTGCCCTGCCGGACATCCGGCTATGCCTGCTGCAAACAGACACAGTAGGCATGGTTACCACACTTTCCTGTGCACTGCCAGCAAATGCCAGCTGTCCCTCCACTATGGCCACTGGTGATGGGGTATGTATAGGCACTGAAACTGTGTGCAGGGCTGGGGTGGCTAAAAGGGGGATGTCAAATGTTGGCACAGTGTCAGCCCCTGAAAACCTCACCTGTGCCTCAACAGTACTATCATCATCGTTGGTGATGTATGGACACCAGCATCAGATTGCATGGAGGAGGGACCCTGACCCACCTCGCCACCTGTGAGAGAAAACAATAAATATGCTTTAAAACCTGTATAGCATTGTCTAACAGTAAACACACACACAAACACACACGCACACATGCACACATGCACACACAGACACACACACACACACACACACACACACACACACACACACACACACACACACACACACACACACACACACACACACACACACACACACACACACACACACACACACATCCATAATACCTACCTGTCCATGGCTTTACAGACAATCCCACGTATATGTCCATGTGGTATCCCATCCTGCACCACACTTGTTAACATACACATTGATACTACTCCTTAACATATCGGTCCTCTAAATGCCTACACAAGCGGTCACACCACAAGACCTGTTAGTACATTACATGCCTGACCTGTGTGTAGTGGTGTTGCATGGCCTCACTGCTGTCATTCAGTATGTACCCTCTGTATGTCCAGACATCATGAGCATGGCCCCTATATGTGTGGGCTACTATGTTCTATTCATAATATCATGCACTGGTGTGGCATGTGTATGTAATGCTCAGTACATGCCAGATATGCTGCTCATTCAGCCTATCATGTAACACCTTCAATATATGGAAACACTCCATGCTGTTGACTAGTACTTCCCCAATGCATCTGTAGTGCTGCATATGTGGGTTGTAGGTGACCTCCCTGCTGAATGCGATATTAAGGGTGTACCTGGTGTCTACCTTCCCTCTTGATACCTGTTCCATGCTATATTATAATATCAGCTGTCCTGTGATTACACACATGACAGGTATTCCTAGTGTGTAATGTGGCAGTCCATGTCCATGTACTGCATGGTCCCAAAAGTAGGTACAGCTGTATGAACACCCCACAATCTCACATGTGCATACATGGCCACCCACACAAACACACACACACGCACACACGCACCCTACATGCATCAACCTCCCTCCACTTCACCAGAGTGACCCTACAGACAAACTAACTAACCACCAGGAAACACACACACACACACACACACATACAGGTGAGGTTGCACAATGATAGTACACACAGTCCTCCTATTACCCATCTGTCAACATGCAGAGCATATGGTACAGAACAACATGCAGTTCCACTATAGTCAATCCATGCTAGCAACAGTATACATGTGTGTGATGCATGTGCTGTGTCACTAGGTGATGTCCCTTCCTCTGGATACCACTGCACCCATGTACACAGTACTGCTGTGGACCTGTTCTGCACCCTGCCATGTACTGTGCACCACACCTCAGAGGTGTACAACCCATTGCGGAATGTGTAGTACTGTGCCAGTTATGTCAGCTTTAATGCTCACAGCCCCTATCTTTTTCAACGACACATACCTGGGATGATATGTGTACAGGTGTCATTTGTGAATGCCTGATGTCGGATTTACAGCTCTCAACAGCAGCGGACCATGTATGACCAATCCAATACTCTCACAATAACAACCATCAGAGAATACCATGGCTATGGGGGGTGTACACACCCTTCCTGCTATGACGCACCCATCTGTGATCTGCATTGGGACCACATCACTTCATATCTTAACAGTACATGTGTCCGATATGTGGCATATGTCCTGTACTCTCACATGCAATGTCTACGGAATGTGTTAGGTGTATGGATACTGACCGTGATGCATACACTCTGTGTGGGCATATGTGTGCTATGACGGTTTGACGCACCTCTTGTTGTGTGTACTACAGCAGTCACTACTCCTGGTAGTAATATACCAGTGTGGTCCATCTGCAATTGCCAGTGTATGTTCAGTCTGCCCTACACATGTCCCCCTACTCTGCATGATTGCAAGTTCTACTCATGTGCACATCCCTTGGTGTTCACACACTGCCATCACTATTGCTGTGGGGCTAGTGTTACATCTGCCACAGGTCCTGCACCTGACTGTGCAGATACTGCCATTCTTAGCATCCTTAGTATCCCTGCTGCATTGCACTGGTGTGTCATGCTGACACCCCCCTCCTTCAGCCTTTTTGCAGATGCATGACAAGTAAGCCCTACACATGTGTGTCACTTTGCAGTGTCCCATACACTGAACACCACATGTTACAGCCTAGTCCCAGCTGATAATGTGGACTACTGTAATGCCTTATGCCATAGTGTATCTCTGCAGCAGTTGCCATTTTCCTACAGGTATATATACTGGTGTTGCACTGTATATGGGTGTTGTTCCGAACATGTCCCTACTGTAGGCCATGTCTCCCACCATTATGTTACTCCCTGTGGACACATTCCATAATGACAGGATGTTAGTTATCATGCAGGTGTCTGACACACCCTTCCATGGTCACCCCTGTGATGCCGTGCATTTCACAGCAAAAATACGTGCACATGTACAGCATGCATTCAGGGTAGGTGTGTTAGGTGTGTGCATGGAATATACCATCGCCATTACATGCCCGGTGTGTTGGCAAGCATCTACATAAACCATACTCACCAACTACAGGCTGCTGCCTTGGTGGTATCCCTGAGGGACCTACATAAGAGGGTGAGAGATGCAATGTCAGTGGCCACACCTGTGGCAGTGCTACAGGGTGGGTGCAGTATTACAATGCATCAATGGTACATTTCCACAATACTACCACATCTGGACATCTGTTTATCACTACTTTGCAGCAACACAATATATCTATGATATGTCAGATATGCATGCTCTACCTATAACAATGCAGATGTATATGCAACAGTGGTCTACTGATGTGCCCTGTGTCCTTACCTGCAAGCTCTTCAGATGGTGTGTGGGTGCCACCCACCTACACAAAGGTGTCCAGTGGTTGGTAGTTGGCCAGACGGGCAGGTGCCATGAGGATGGCCAGGAGCTCCTCCACACATGTCAGGGTGGGATGGATGGCATGGTCCCCCCTGTGGCGAGGTGAACCCCCTGGACTGCAGCAGCATGGAGATGGGCATTGTGAAGCAGGTCAGTACAATGATGCTGGACCTGCTCATAAATGCAGTTGTGCAGTCCAACATCATTGACCCTGTGGACTAGGTCATTCCACAGGGCGGTCCGCTCCTGCTGATCATGGGTGGCCCTGCCAAACAGCACAGGGTAGTGCTGGTAATGAATGAGGTGGTGATATAGTGAATTTGACTGAGACAACAGAGAGCAGGTGGATATTGAGGCTTTGAGCAGACAAGGGGAGGGGGCTGAATGAAAAGATACCCCTCAAACCCATATTGAAGTCCAGGCCGCTACATAGGCAAACATGCTGTTTTGAACTCTTGTATATGACTATATATTGTTTAGGAAAATAACATTCTGTTATGAATATAATGTTGCATTTTTTAGCAGTTTTGTCAGCATTGCTTATACAGGGAGTTTTGCCTTGATACATTTGTCTTTTTCTGCAGTGCACATTAATAAAGTTAGTACAATGTCTTTTTTACATTTTTTGTATGTTCTTAAAGATGTTGCACATTGGATATGTATTTATTATAATGTGTTTCTATTTTTATTTTTATTTTGTGTTTATTTTTGTGTCAATATGTATATGTTTATTGAGCATAACTCTGCTTTTAGGTAGTGTGAGTTTAACTAGCATATAGTTGAATGATGACATGTGAAAAGGTTTGGGCGTGTCAATGATTGAGTGGTATTTAAGTAGAGTGCAGTTTAGTTTTTATTAGGTCTGAAGAAGTGGTGTTTCAACACCACAAAAGCGCTCACCAATAAATCTACTGTTTTTATATGCAGCCGTTGAGTAGTTCTTTGGATATGTCTGTGGCGATCATTACAATAACACTTGATGGCACATATAAATCATTCCTCATCATCTATCCCATTATTATGGACCAGGTACTACATTCAATTACATGCATATATACTTTACATACCTGTTGTGGGAATGATGTCTGTTCTGGATAGTCTGCTGGATGTTATTTAAGCAATAGCCCACTCCTGGGTGTGGGTAATGCTGGATGTACCCATGGTTGGTGTGGTTTGGTCACGAGGGTGAAGCCCGAGGAGTTGCCAAACAAAGACAACCGTGGGTAAATTCAGCATTACCCACTCCGAGAAGTGGGTTATTGCTATTATACAATGACATTATTTAAGGAAAAACACTTACATTTCTTAAATAATGGCATTGTATAATGCCGCCTTGCTGCCCTTCAGCAGCTCTCCAGTATTCTGCGGCAGTTCTGATGTACTGCACATGCGTATGGTTACGCAGTACATCAGAACTGTGTGTGTGGAAGCAACGGAGAAAGGAAGACCACCGTTGCTTTTAAAAACTTGTCTCCTATTATGTTTTGTCTGTCCACCACACAGGTCTTGTGTCAGATATTTCACTGGCAGTGTGTGTGTGTGTGTGTTGAGTGCTATCAGTACATGGCTACATCCATTTCTGTTTTCTTACTTCAAATTCCTGACTGAGGGTATGTTGCAAACTATCCTATGTCAGGGGTTGTTCTGTAGTGGGCTGTGAGTATATCATGCTGCCATTCCTGCCATCAGTCCACTGCTGTTGTGTCCCCCACACATACGGTGGGGTTGGGGCCATATATGTGTGGGCTTCCCCTACACAACACATGTGCCCTTATGCACTCCAGAGGCCAGTGTATGTAACAGTGGTATATGACCCTGTATTATTGAGTTGGGGAGATGCACCATAACTAACCTAGGCTGTTACAATATGTGGGGGTATCAAGGGTGAGCTGCCTTAAGGTATCTGGATGTACATTACCATACAATCCACCTTGGGTAAATGCAGGCCCACTGCCATCTGCCATACAAACTGTTCTGTTTGTCAGTGTGCTTGTAATGGTGTCAGTTATGCTTTGTTATGTAACAGTTACATCCCATTGTGTCAACTGAGGTCGTTACCTCCTAGGGATTGTCTACAGAGTGTAGATAGAGGCTGCTGAACTATACATCTGCATTACTTACTGTTGATTGTTTGGTATTCTGTGGCCCAGACTGCCTTTACTATTGTACTACTTGAAGGACTTGGCCTGGACAGCAAAATTTGTAAACCTTTCTGGACTACTGTATTAGTATAACTGTTTCACAGTTGCATTACTCAGTTTATATGGATGTCGGTGTCTAAACAGCTATATGACATGGCATATACAATTGTAATAGTACACAAATAAAGCTTTCCCATTTATGCAAACTTCTGCGTGGTGTTATATCCTTTGACTTCTCTGTGAGTATATGTTGCAGGCAACAATTGTCATTTGTATGCTTGCTCATACAGTCTCTAGTTATTAAGGTGGTAACTGTAGGCATAGTGGCTGTTCCATATTGTGTGAAACTTCTACATATGTATCATACTATATATATTTCTGTGTGTGTATGTGTAGTTACATATATCTATATATATATATATATATATATATATATATATATATATATATATTTTATATATATATATATATATATATATATATATATATATACATATATGTATGTAGATCTGTATCTGCATATATGTGTCTGTGTATATGTATCCTATCCTTCCATATCGTACATTCCCTATGAGACCCAAACTGTACTGCATGATATGTTACTGATACCAGCCTGACATCATACAGGTGGGATGGAATACTGTAAACATCTTGTGCCCATGTCGTGTCAGGTCCTGGGTATGGCATCTGCAGCAGTTGGTAGTGTATTGCAGGGCAGACGTGTTTGGCTGTGGGGGGATACCTATTCGCACAAGACGTATATTGTTTGGAGCCTCTCAACCCCAGTAATGGTCCATGTGGACATATATGTTTATGTTATATTTCCATTGTTATCTACAAATGTATGTCCGTATACACCTATATATATATATATATATATATATATATATATATATATATATATATATATATATATATGCAAGCAGATATATATATATATATATATATATATATATATATATATATATATATATATATATATATATATATATGGTTCTAGGTTATAACACCGACAGCACACAACATCGACAACAACATCACCGACACCACATCATCGACAGCTCACAAACACGACACCACACACACTCAACACATCTTCACAACAACCGAAAAACAAAACAAATTCCCTGACCAAAAACCACACACACAACACAAGCACACCTAAATCCTAACAAACAAACACTAAACCTTACATACACAACTATCCACTACCCTAAATGAAACCCTAACCCTAAGGTCCGTCACTATCGCACACTAACCTAACCCGCTCCCTGACCCTAACTCACTTAACCCGCCCCTAACCCAAACAAAGTCACTACTTCACCCTTACCTAACTCGCTCTAACCCTAACTCACTTAACCGCCTAACCCAAAACATTCACTACTGCACCCTTACCTAACTCGCGCCCTAACCCTAACTCACTTAACCCGCCCCTAACCCAAAACATTCACTACTGCACCCTTACCTAACTCGCGCCCTAACCCTAACTCACTTAACCCACCCCTACCCCTACAGACTGCCAACATCGCACACTTACCTTACTCGCACCCTAACGTCCGTCACTACCGCATACTTACACATCCTTTCCCCATCTCGGTGTTCTCCGCGTCGGTGTTTTCATCCGTCGATCTTCTCGCGTCGGTGATTTCGCTGTCGGTCTTCCCATCTGTCGACGTTATAACCTAGACCCATATATATATATACATGTTTATATATATTTTTTTTCTATATTATATCTATATCTACATGTATAGATATGTTGCATCTATTTAGATATTAATATATATACACACACACACATACATCTACATGTTTACATGTTGGACTACATTCCCTGTACTGTTGAATGACTGGGCTGGATTATATGTTTGTGAAAACATGATGCTGATGTATATTTGAGATGGCTTAGTGGTAAATCACTTTGGCTATGGTATGTAGGGGTCCTGGGTTTGAGCCTTGCAGAGGCTGTTTATTTTGTTGCTAGGCAGAACAAGGGCCATTGGATACAGAGTGATTAAGGCACTTATAAGCAGTTGTAAGCGGGTTTGCATGGGTTTGCACGAAGGTAAGCATGGCTAACTTTCGGTTACAGTTTCTTATACTCAGTTAGCTTTTAAAATACTTAACCTGTGTAGGCATTACTTACCCCCATGCAAACAGGCTTAAACCCGCTTACTGCTGCTTAAAAGTTTTTACTCCCACTTACGCTCACACTAATTTCTTTGAAAGAAAAAAAAAAGGGTTGATAGGAAAGTGGTGAATATGGGGCACGAAGAGGGAAAGACAGCAAGAAAAATAGCTAGGGATATGCAGGAAGGGTGTAGGGAAGGTCCATAGCTGCCCATTTCTTCTACAGCAACAGTTGTGCATATACATATACATATATGTACAACTATATATATAGTTGTTTTAACCCGGTTCATAGTTTTGTCATATTTGCGAGGTTTTAACAGTATTTTACTATAACCTATTCATTTAGTTTTTGTATAGGTATCTAGATATGTATTATATTATATATATTACATTCATTCAGTTATATGGTCACTTTTTAGTGTTAGTTTGGTGAGATAACTGTGTTTTAGCTTAGGTACTATTGCTATAGGGTTATAGAATGTTTGAATTTATGGCCAATTGGTATCAGTTGATTTAATTGGCTTATATAATTGAATGATTAGAAGTTGCTTTGAATATTTAAGCTCCTTTTGGAGTGTTTTGTATTAGATCTGAAGAAGCGTACGTTATTGTACGTGAAAGCGCTTATCTGTTCTTTGTACTCGAATAAAAGGTTTTCATTTTTATTTTACTTGCGTATGCCGGATTTTTTCATGTTGGCATTGATGGGAATTCGGATGTTCTTCATCTCACATTGCTGCAGTCCTAACACTTGGGTAGTCTGCTGTCCCTCGGTCGGCCCGAATATCAGAGTATAAGGCTGACGTCGGTCAAGGCGCATTTGACTGACATCAGAATGTCAGGGTACAAATGCGCATGACCAACGTCATATCCTCAGTCTTTTTTGCCGCATGGTCCGATGCAGAAGCAGTGTTGCAAGTGCCGTTCGGCGTTCTGAAATTTTTCGAATTCGGAGTTTCAGACCGAAGTCAGAGTTGGTTAAGTACCCCGTTGGGGAATATTTTGTTTTTTTCTTGCCTCAGTGGTTTACCGGATGTCAGAAAAAGTGAATAACTGTATTTCTTGTGGGAAACAGATACCGTATAGGGATTACCATAATTTGTGTATACCTTGTTTAGGACCTGAGCACGACGTTGTTGGATGCCGCTTTTGTGCTAGGTTTAATAAACGCACTATTAAGCGGAGGTTGGATTGTGCAAGGTTGGTCTTTGGGAAGCGGTGCAATTATAAAATGCCTTTGGATGCTCCGACGCCGGCTTCCTCAAAGAAGCGCAAGGACAAGGCAGTTAAACCTAGGTTAGAGGAGTCGTCCGAACCAGACGCCAGTTCTTTAGAGGCGTCAGTGGAACCGGTGGTTCCGACGGAGGCCTCTCTGGAGTCCCAGGGAGAAACTTTGATTTTACAGGATGTGGCTTCCCAGGAGGCAGGACAGGCTGTAGGGGCTTCTCAAGTAACTGTACTCCCCTCCCTTCCTAAGGGGTCTAGGCCCTCTCTTTCTGCTTCCAAGGCTTCTCCTAGAGGCAGGTCTAGTTTAGCTTCTGTGGGTGTCACTCCCAGTTCTTCAGGTGCTGTGCCCAAGAAGCACATGCTCAAAATGGCAGAGGATTTAATTACTTTAATTAGAGGCTCTATGCCCCCTCCTGATAAGAGGCCTAGGATGGAACCTGTGTTGGGGGATTGTGAGCAGGCTTCGGATGTGTCTGAGTCTTCGGCTGAAGACTTGCAGGAGTATTCTCATTATTCTGATTCTGATGTGGATGATTCTACTCCTTCTGCTTCTCCTCCTGAGGATTTTTCTTTTTCAGAGACCCTTCACTCTATGAGAGAGCATTTTAAATGGGAAGGTCAGGATTTCTCTGATTCCAGGAAAAGGCTTAGGGAATTTTTGTTTTTACCCCAGCATAGGCCTTTAGCTATACCTCCTGTTCTGAATGTGGTGGAAGATGTGGTTGCAGAGGCTTCTCTTAATCCTGATTCTTTGCCTCCTGCTCCTGTTAAACCAGATAGGTATTACAGGGTGCCTGAAGCTCATAAGTATCTTTTTAAGAGTCCTAGGGCAGACCCAGAAACTGTTAGCCAGGGGCCTAAGGGTGTTAAGGCTTCTGTTGTCAAGAATCCGGTTCCTGCAGATAAAGAGGCCAGGGCCTTGGATAGATGGGGAAAGAAAGTTTATACTTCTTCCACTCTAGCCATGAGAGCTTTGAATTGCCAGTTTCACATGTTGAAATATCAAAATTATCTTCTTTCTCAGTTAAAATCTAAGGTTGATGCTCTGGCGGAAGGTATTGACTGTAAAGAGTTACAAGATTTAGTGCATGTTTCTGAACAGGTGGGTAAGCATTCTTTGCAATGTGGTTTTGATGCTGTACAGGCCTCGTCTAGGGTGGCTGCCACTGGGTCAGTTCTTCGCAGGCATGCCTGGCTGAGGGATCAAAATTTATCTGACCATGTTAAAACTAGGATTTTGGATGCCCCTTTGCAATCTGATGTCTTGTTTGGTTCTCCTGTTGAGGCAGTTTTAAAGAAAATGGAAGACAAGGCTAAGTCTATGCAGACTGTTAAAGATTTTTTGCAGGTTCAGCCTCCAAAGTTTAGTAGAAATTGGCCTACTAAAGGGTGGACGTATCCTTCTTATGATTCCCAGTCTAGGGGTAGATCTAGATGTGGCAGGGGCAGAGGTCAGGGCTCTTTCAGGCCTAGAACAGGGAGTTCTCCTGCACAGTCTTCGAGTGAGGGCAGGGGTCAGTCCTTTCGTAAACAGACCCAATGACCTACCTTTTCAGCTGCCAGAACCTTCTCGCCTGGCAGCACCTTTGGGAGGAAGGTTGGCACTTTTCAAAGAAAATTGGAGTTTGATTACCCAAGACAAATGGGTACTGGATATCATACATCAAGGTTACAGGTTTTATTTCCATACCTTGCCTCCTTTCAAAGGCATGCCAGACATTCCTCCTCAACAAAGAATAGAGGCTCACAAGCAAATTTCACTGCTACTCCAAATAGGGGCCATACAGCCGGTTCCTATGCCAGAAAGGGGCCTAGGATTTTATTCTCGCCTGTTCCTAGTCCCAAAGAAGGGGAACACGTGGAGACCAATTTTGGATTTATCTATCCTCAACACTTATCTGGACATTCCCAAGTTCAAAATGTTGACGTTGCAGCAGCTTTTACCTCTGCTGGGCAAAGATCATTGGATGGTAACTTTGGATCTCAAGGAGGCTTACCTTCATGTTCCTATCAGACTAAATTGCAGGAAGTATCTGCGTTTTCGAGCTGGGACTTCTCACTATCAGTTCTCTGCATTGCCCTTTGGCTTATCTACTGCACCCAGAGTGTTCACGAAAGTTCTGGCTCCAGTGATAGCTTTCTTCAGGCTAAAAGGAATACAAATCTATCCTTATTTGGACGACTGCCTGATTCTGGCTCAAGGAAGGGAAGAGCTTCTTCGTCATTTGGAATATGTGATAGCAGTGCTAAGATGCCTGGGGTATTCTGTGAACGAAATAAAGTCCAGTCTAGTACCCTCTCAAGACATGTGCTTTCTGGGTGTGAGACTGAATACAGCATCCCAGATGGCCTTTTTAACCCCGGACAAACAAAACAGTCTATCCCTTTACTTCCATCAGCTATCTCATCAGTCCGGGCTGACTGCAAGGACAGTCCTTCAAGCCTTAGGGTTCATGGCATCTTGTATTCTGGTGCTTCCCAATGCCAAACTGCATATAAGGAAGCTACAATGGTATCTCAAAAATGTATGGACACAGCACTGCCAGGATCTGGACACTGTCATTCAAATAATACCTTGCATTCAAAAGGAATTTTTGTGGTGGGCTCAGGAATGTCACCTAAACAAGGGACTCTCTGTGACCCGGCCAGAGGCGAGTCAGATTTTAACAACAGATGCCTCAGACATAGCTTGGGAGCTCATCTAAATGGAAAGTGGATACAAGACAAGTGGCCTGCCAGACTACAACATCTACATATCAACATGAAGGAGATGTTAGCAGTCCAGTTTGCATTAATAGCTTTCAAGGATTTACTTCTTCCAGGGCAGGTGTTGATTCTAACAGACAACACAACTGTCATGTGGTACATCAACAAGCAAGGGGGAACACATTCTTATCCTCTATGCAGGCAAGCAATGATTTTGTGGGAGACTGCTCTCAGTTTACAACTAAGTCTTCAGGCAAGGTTTCTGCCGGGAGCACAGAACTCCTTAGCAGATGTGTTAAGCAGACAAATCATGGATCCCCACGAGTGGAAACTGGATCTTCATGTATTTCAGAAATTGACAGTGTCCTGGGGAACTCCAGACATAGATCTGTTCACTTCTCCAATAAACCACCAGCTGCCAAAGTTTTGCACAAAGCAGTTTCATCCCACAGCTTGGAAAGTGGATGCTCTTTCTTTCAGTTGGGAAAATCTTCATGTGTATGCCTTTCCACCTCTGCCTCTCCTCCCAAAGGTACTTCTGAAGGTCAGACAGGACAAGCCAAGGATGATTTTGATAGCTCCAGATTGGCCTCGACAGCACTGGTACCCACTACTGAGAAGTCTAGTACGGAAGCCTCCATGGCCTTTGCCTTTGATTCCACATCTGTTGTCCCAGGAGGACAGTCATTTGCTCAATGTCAAACTTCACTCTCTTCACCTAACAGCATGGCATATTCTGTTTTAAACCATAGAGGGTCTCAACTTCCACAACAAGTTTTGAATGTGATTTTGGAAGCTAGAAGGCCTAGTACAAGGAAAGTGTACGTGGATAAATGGAAGAGATTTTTATTTTGGAGTGCAGCTAAGGATTTGGATGTTTCTGAGCCTGATTTAAGTGTGGCTCTTCAATATCTTACTGAGTTATTGGACAAAGGTTTGTCCTTCTCTTCTATTAAGATTCATGCTGCAGCAATTTCAGCTCACTACGATTGTGACCCACCATTGTTTTCTCATCCTTTATTCAAGCAATTTCTTAGAGGGGCAAAGAATATAAGACCCCCACGAAGAGCTCCTACTCCTGCTTGGGATCTCAATTTTGTGTTGGAGAAACTCACTCTACAACCTTTTGAGCCTGCAGCTACTGCTGAGTTGAAATATTTGTCATGGAAGACTGCTTTTTGTTGGCCATTACCTCTGCAAGAAGGGTTTCTGAATTGCAGGCCCTTATGGCAGTTGAGCCTTTCTTAATTTTCCACAAGGATAGGGTATCTTTACGTACTAATCCTTCCTTTATGCCTAAAGTGGTTTCTAGTGTGGCTTTAAACCAAACTATTCATTTGCCTACTTTTTATGCAAATCCCCAAACTAAAGGGGAAAAGATTTTGCACACTTTAGATGTTCACAGGCAGTTGCGATATTATTTGGACAGAACTAAAGGGTTCAGACAATCTCAGCAGTTATTAGTTTCTTTTGCTTTGTGCTCTCAGGGCAAGCCCATGTCAAAACAAACTATTTCTAAGTGGATTGGATTTTGCATTGCTTTCTGTTATTCCCATCATGGCAAAGAGATTCCAGCTGGGATTAGACCTCATTCCACTAGGGCTACTGCCACTTCAACAGCTTTTTTGAGGGGGGGTGGCTACTAAGGATATTTTGGAGGCAGCCACTTGGAGTTCAGTACATACCTTCTCTAGGCATTACCACCTTCCATTGTACTCTAAATCCAGGGCTGGTTTTGCCACTGCTGTGTTGCAGGGCATTTTGGCAGCTCCTGCTTCATTATAGTTTAGCCATCCTCCCTTACCTCTGCTTTGGGATTCTACCCAAGTGTTAGGACTGCAGCAATGTGAGATGAAGAACATAGTACAGTTTTGTACCTACCATAAATGTAGATGTTCGAAGATCCACATTGCTGCTGTCCAATCTCCCTCCTTCCCCTCTGTTGTTTGAGGTGGTTGTGTGGGTTGGGTTTTCCATCTGAGGTATATTGCATTTTGTATATATTGTACATATTATACTTATTTTTGGTGTTAGGCTAGTTGGTTGTTTAGTTGTGGTCTATGGGTTTTGACCTTTCTTTTTAGGGTCTTCTGACATCTGGGGCAAGAAAAGACTGAGGATATGACGTCGGTCATGCGCATTTGTACCCTGACGTTCTGATGTCAGTCAAATGCGCCTTGACCGACGTCAGCCTTATACTCTGATATTCGGGCCGACCGAGGGACAGCGGACTACCCAAGTGTTAGGACTGCAGCAATGTGGATCTTCGAACATCTACATTTATGGTAGGTACAAAACTGTACTTTTTACCATCTCCGTTAGATTGCACCAGTGTTTTTACGTTATATATTCTTCTTTTTTCACTGGTGGATTCGATTGCAGCAGTGTTGGTGCCGTTTTTGTAATTGAGGTTTACTTGTGACCTAACACTGCGGTACGGGATGGATAGTGTTCCGATAGAACTGGATTTTCATCCAGAGGCGAGGGCTGGCGAAGATAAATGGAATCTTCTTACCAGGAATATTAATAACCCTTTATTGACTCTGGAATTAGAAACACCAGCCACATCTGGTATAGTTAACCATGTTGAAAATATAGAACCTTTTCGTACATTAAGCGCTGAACTAGAGAATGATTTAAATAAATTACAGCGCTATATATGGCAAAGGAAACACTTTGAAGCCTGCATGCATTTTAATGTGGTCCCCAGAGGCATGCGAGTGTTGTGCATGCCTACTTATGGGGACAGCCATCCAGAACTGCTTAAGACGTGGCAAGAACTTAACCTCGATCTTAGCTTCAAATACATGCAGTTGCTCATAGACTATTTTTCTCCCCTTGAGCATGAATTGTTGCTGAAGATTGATAGACTAAATAAAGAGCTACGAGATTCATTTTGTCATGAATCATGTATAAACAAGTTAGATTACATCTATGTACAGGTTCTTGGTTACAGTCAAAAACTCCAATCCATGAAACAATGAAAATTACAGAGAGATTTTAAGGATTTTTCGATGGGCAATGTTTTTGTTTGGCCCAGGAACATCAGTCATCCCAATACTGATGTAAATGAGAGAGATGCTAACCATATGCCACCTTTACATGATTCTGCTTCCTTGACACAACCCACCAGACCGGTGATTGGCCTAGTTGAATCAGATACAGCTAGTATCGTCTCTGATGGAGCTTTTGTTACTCCACCGGATGAGATTCCACCTCCAGCTACTGCTCTTTCTCCTCACACTCCGCTTCCGAATCAAGAAGCTAATCGCCTAGTTCATGAAGCAGTAAACAGCAAGACCGGAGCCATTCCAAAGACCTACACCGGTAGGATTACACATTTTTTACCTCCTCCAGTTCGGAAGCAAATGAACCAGAGTGAACGGACAAACAGTTGGGAAAGAAGGAAGCGGAAATTTTCAGGAGACAACTTACAGCAACGGAGACTCCAAAGGAATTGAACAATTTACTTTTCAACCGTTCCAGGTTTGTTTTGTCCTCAGGGGATATTAGTCTACTCAGCAGAGGTTTGACTTTCATCCCATCGCAGGGAAGCATCTTACATAATGTCCTCATTGACTTAAGAATGTTTGTGAGAACTGTTGCCCTCAAATTATACTTTGGCAATAAGACTGCAGCTACTTGTACAATGAATATTACTCCTACGTTTAGAATGAGAAGTGTTTTCTCGCCACCTTTACCTGCACAGTTAGAATGTTTTTTGAAGGTATGTGAGAATATGTTTTAAGATTACTTTACCAAAGGAAAGAAGAAATGCCTGTATTTTAATATGAGCAGGGAAGAAAGTTCTTCTCTTAGATCTTTATCTAACAATCCCATGCTCACCTTTAGACCAGCTGATAAGGGGGGAGGGATAGTTTTGTTTGATACCAATGAATATGATGAACTCATGTTTCAGATGTTAAGCGATAGGCAGACCTATTTAGAGGTTTCGATGGAGAATGTCAATAATATCTGCAAGATTGTGGCAGAATGCCTGTATGATATGCTTATGTGCAGACAGATAGACAAGGAACTTTATTACTATCTATTTAGAGAATATCCATTGATACCCATCATTAAAAGCCTGCCAAAAATTCACAAAAATATTGAACCCCCCCCAATGAGACCTATAGTGTCAGGTGAGCGTTGGGCTACAGAGAACATTTCTAGGTTCCTTGAGAAAACACTTAGACCTATAGTAGATGGTGTTTCTACAATTTTAAAAGATATGTATCAACTTCTCGATGATATAGAACACCTGGAAGTGTGTTTAGAAAAGGATATACATCTTTTAATAACTTTGGATGTTAAGAACTTGTTCACCTCTATCCCGAATGATCATGGGATACAGGCAATTAGGGAACTGATTCAGTCTAGAGGTAATTTCAACAGAGACAAGCAAATACTTATCTGCCAGTTACTTGATCTAGTGTTATCTTATAATGTGCTTTCATATGGAGGCCTATTTTACCATCAGCAATGGGGTGTAGCCATGGGCGCCCCATGTGCTAATACATATGCAAACCTGGTAGTTTTTCAATGGGAGCAGGAATTTTTATTTAATCATACATCTTTTAAGAAAGTAGTACTTTATAAAAGATTTGTGGACGACGTCCTCATTGTATGGAGAGGCACTGAAGTGGAGTTCAGGGAGTTTTTAGCTTACCTTGAAGGCACCACCAATTTTTTAAGCTTTACTATGGAAGCCTCACATCATGCTGTTAACTTTTTAGATATAACCTTAAACATTGAAGCAGGCACATTAGTCTCCAGCCTATATAGGAAATCATGCTGGAGGAACACCTTATTGAGCTTCGATAGTATGCATCCGAGGCATATTTTTCCAGCAATAGTCAGAAGTCAGTTTATGAGACTAAATAGACTATGTAAAAATCCAGATGTAAGGTTGAAAGAGGCAGACATGATGGAACAACTGTTTTACATCAGAGGTTACAATAAAAAGATGGTAGAGCGTATTAGAGGTGAAGTGCTTGATGGACATCAGATACTTTGTTTAAGTACGACCAGTGAAAGAAGTATGAGTAATATTCCTGATAGACCTAGCTTTAGAAATGTAAAGAGTGAATCAGCTGAATATAATACATCTATGGTCAGATATGTGATGACATACACTAATGACACTAGGGAAATAAGAAACATAATTCAGAATAACTGGAAGATTTTATTAACTGATGATTTAACTAGAAAAGCTATAGGTTCTTATCCAAGGTTTGCATTTAGGAATAGTCTGAACCTAAAGAGATTGCTTTGTTCTAACCCTAGACTGAATAATAAGGTGAACTTGAATACGAACAATAGACAAGGGACTTTCCCTTGTCAATGTTGTAACATGTGCCAATATGTTACTGATGAGCAAGTTTTTGTACATCCAGAATCAGGATATATATTTAAACCGAATTTTGAGGCTACTTGTGAAACCGAAAGCCTTATTTATTTGGCTAATTGCGATACTTGCCCTGCATTCTACGTAGGTTTAACTAAAAGAAAACTAAAAAATAGAATGTATAACCATATTTATGATATGAAGCGCATGAATGGGCTGAATGCACTAGCCAAACATGTTATGGAGTTCAATAACCATCAGTTTAAATTTAGGGTTTTAGAGATAGTTCATTGTGATTTGAGAGGGGGAGATCACATAAATTGTTTAGAAAATAAGGAATTGGTATGGATTTTTAGACTTAGAGCACATATATATCCAGGGATCAACCAGTATGTTTCCATAAAACCCATATTAAGAAATAGGAGATAGCTCTAATTTTATGTCTGTTCACTATTATAGATGTAATCAGTCCTATTATATCCAGCACAGCTAGTATGTTATCTGAGTACACTTAGTACAGTGTTTATCTATATTTATCTATATTCATATATGCATATATATATGTTGTATACATACTATTTTATATTAATATATGTACATATTTTTTATGTTTTAAGTGTTATAAGACTATTATAATAGGTGTTTTTGCACCTTAAATCTGTGCATATACTATGTGTGTATACATTATGTGATAGCATTTTTGCATTCATTATTTATCATTTATTATCATTATTATTATCATTATTATTCATTTTGTTTGGTTTTGTTTTAACCCAGTTCATAGTTTTGTTATATTTACGAGGTTTTAACAGTATTTTACTATAACCTATTCATTTAGTTTTTGTATAGGTATCTAGACATGTATTATATTATATATATTACATTCATTCAGTTATATGGTCACTTTTTAGTGTTAGTTTGGTGAGATAACTGTGTTTTAGCTTAGGTACTATTGCTATAGGGTTATAGAATGTTTGAATTTATGGCCAATTGGTATCAGCTGATTTAATTGGCTTATATAATTGAATGATTAGAAGTTGCTTTGAATATTTAAGCTCCTTTTGGAGTGTTTTGTATTAGATCTGAAGAAGCGTACGTTATTGTACGCGAAAGCACTTATCTGTTCTTTGTACTCGAATAAAAGGTTTTCATTTTTATTTTACTCACGTATGCTGGATTTTTTCATGTTGGCATTGATGGGAATTTGGTTTTACTATCTCCATTAGATTGCACCAGTGTTTTTACGTTATATGTATGTAGATCTGTATCTGCATATATGTGTCTGTGTATATGTATCCTATCCTTCCATATCGTACATTCCCTATGAGACCCAAACTGTACTGCATGATATGTTACTGATACCAGCCTGACATCATACAGGTGGGATGGAATACTGTAAACATCTTGTGCCCATGTCATGTCAGATCCTGGGTATGGCATCTGCAGCAGTTGGTAGTGTATTGCAGGGCAGACGTGTTTGGCTGTGGGGGGATACCTATTCGCACAAGACGTATATTGTTTGGAGCCTCTCAACCCCAGTAATGGTCCATGTGGACATATATGTTTATGTTATATTTCCATTGTTATCTACAAATGTATGTCCGTATACACCTATATATATATATATATATATATATATATATATATATATATATATATATATATATCTGCTTGCATATGTATAACTTGCTGTATATATATATATATATATATATATATATATATATATATATATATATACATGTTTATATATATATTTTTTTCTATATTATATCTATATCTACATGTATAGATATGTTGCATCTATTTAGATATTAATATATATACACACACACATACATCTACATGTTTACATGTTGGAATACATTCCCTGTACTGTTGAATGACTGGGCTGGATTATATGTTTGTGAAAACATGATGCTGATGTATATTTGAGATGGCTTAGTGGTAAATCACTTTGGCTATGGTATGTAGGGGTCCTGGGTTTGAGCCTTGCAGCGACTGTTTATTTTGTTGCTAGGCAGAACAAGGGCCATTGGAAACAGAGTGATTAAGGCACTTTTAAGCAGTTGTAAGCGGGTTTGCATGGGTTTGCACGAAGGTAAGCACGGCTAACTTTCGGTTACAGTTTCTTATACTCAGTTAGCTTTTAAAATACTTAACCTGTGTAGGCATTGCTTACCCCCATGCAAACAGGCTTAAACCCGCTTACTGCTGCTTAAAAGTTTTTACTCCCACTTACGCTCACACTAATTTCTTTGAAAGAAAAAAAAAAAGGGTTGATAGGAAAGTGGTGAATAAGGGGCACGAAGAGGGAAAGACAGCAAGAAAAATAGCTAGGGATATGCAGGAAGGGTGTAGGGAAGGTCCATAGCTGCCCATTTCTTCTACAGCAACAGTTGTGCATATACACTGAATTTGTAGGTAGATTTGGACACTCAAAACCCCTGAGAAAAGGGTGAGGACAACAATAATATGTTGTGATGCCAATTAGATGTGTGCAAAATGGACAGATATGTATGGGGCATGATTTTTGGGGGGAACAAATTGCCCTTTTTTCAGGTGAGAGTGGGATGTTGGGGAGGGGTAGTAAGTATATTTGGGGAGGTAGGTTGGGTAGGTTAACAGTCAAGAGAAACAAGATGCATACAGGGGCGGTATATGACACATGTGGGGGTAAACATCTTGATGGGGAAGGGTGTTTGGAAATTGGATGCCCATGAGCCCCCTAGTGGAAACAGTGGGACTAAGGTCCCTACCCATGGGCAGTTGCCACTGCACCTTCACAGCCCCGATGGTGGCTGTGCTGGGTGCTGAGTCACAGAGCCAGACTGACACTCTAGTCATGACACGTGGCCCTCCAGCTGGCATAGAAGATCACCAAGTTGCTGTTTGAGCTCTCTACACATCACAACCCAGACCTGGTGATGGGTGACAGGTACCTGTCCATGTCCACACCCAGGGGGGTGAGCCCCATCCTCTGAGGCAGTTCCACCCGAAGGTGGTGCAGGACCAACGGACAAGGAGGTCTCGGGTTGGACCCCAGACATGCTGGTGCCCGGTGCCATGGCCAGCTGAGGTGGGTCAGATGGATCTGCTGGGACCGGCCTTCCCAAACGTGCTATAGTTGTTTAGATTTTATCATCATATGTGGATTAGTAATAGTTAACACTTTCCAGGCTTAGGTATAACAGCATGCATAGATATTCCCATTACCCAGACACCAGATATGGAACAGTTGCATAAGAAACAGAACACATGCATATATGGGACCACAGTGGTAATAACAACAGCATGCAGGAATATTGATGGCACTATGCCACCAATGTTGGAATAATTCAATATAGCACATGGATGAAAACAAACTCAAATATTTATTAACCAATATGACATAATCAGAACACTGGAGACAATACATACCAGTTCGGGTGGATATGTAGTTTATTGTTGGAGATATGGTGGGGGGGGAGATGTCAATTAACAACTGTAGGAAATGTTGGACACTAAGGAGGGAGAAAAGGACCTGTACCGATTGGCTAGACAGAGGGACCAAGCTAGGAAAGATGTGCAGCTGGTAAATGTTATAATGGATAATGAGGGAAACATGCTCACAAGCGAGGAGAATGTGTTGAGCAGATGGAAAAATTACTTTGAGGGATTGATGAATGAAGAGAATGAGAGGGAGAGAAGGTTGGATGATGTGGAGATAGTGAATCATGAAGTGAAATGGATTAGCAAGGAGGAAGTAAGGATAGCTATGAAGATGATGAAGAATGGAAAGGCTGTTGGTCCAGATGACATACCTGTGGAAGCATGGAGGTGTTTAGGTGAAATGGCAGTGGAATTTCTAACCAGATTGTTTAATGAAATCTTGGAAAGTGAGAGGATGCCTGAGGAATGGAGAAAAAGTGTTTTAGTACTGATTTTTAAGAATAAGGGTGATGTGCAGAGCTGTAGTAACTACAGAGGGATTAAATTGATCAGTCACAGCATGATGTTATGGGAAAGAGTAGTGGAAGCTAGGTTAAGAAGGGACGTGATGATTAGTGATCAGCAGTATGGTTTCATGCCAGGAAAGAGCACTACAGATGCAATGTTTGCTCTGAGAGTGTTGATGGAGAAGTACAGAGAAGGTCAGAAGGAGTTGCATTGTGTTTTTGTAGACTTAGAGAAAGCATATAACAGGGTGTCTAGAGAGGAGTTGTTGTATTGTATGAGGAAGTCGGGAGTGTCAGAGAAGTATGTAAGAGTGGTACAGGATATGTACGAGGGTAGTGTGACAGAGGTGAGGTCTGTGGTGGGAGTAATGGATGCGTTTAAGGTGGAGGTGGGATTACATCAAGGATCAGCTCTGAGCCCTTTCTTATTTGCAATGGTGATGGACAGGTTGACAGACGAGATCAGATAGGACTTCCCGTGGACTATGATGTTTGCAGATGACATTAAAGGTGGAGGAGACCCTGGAGAGATGGAGATATGCTCTAGAGAGAAGAGGAATAAAGGTCAGCAGGACTAAGACAGAATATATGTGTGTGAATGAGAGGGAGGATAGAGGAATGGTGAGGATGTGGGTGAGTTTAAATTCTTGGGATCAATAGTTCAGAGTAATGGTGAGTCTGGAAGAGAGGTGAAGAAGAGAGTACAGGCAGGATGGAGTGGGTGGAGAAGAGTGTAAGGAGTGATTTGTGACAGACAAGTACCAGTAAAAAAGGCAGGAGTTTGAGCTGGATATGGCAGAGCTAAAGATGTTAAGATTTGCACTGGGTGTGATGACGGTGGACAGGATTAGGAATAAATATATTAGAGGTTTAGCCCAGGTTGGAAGATTTGGAGACAAAGCCAGAGAGGCAAGATTACATTGGTTTGGACATGTGATGAGGAGGGATGCTGAGTATATTGGGAAAAAGATGCTATGGATGAAGCTACCAGGTAACAGGAAAAGAGGAAGGCCTAAGATAAGGTTTATGGAAACAGATGATCTGCTGTGGTGACCTCTAATGGGAACAGCCGAAAGAAGATGATGATATTCCTGTAGTCCACATTACTTTCCTAGTCAGTGCTGTTATCTGTACCTTACAAGTATTACTACATTACTCTATAGCCTTAGTTTGGACAGTGATATGGCTGTTGTCATCATTATACATTAACTGGTTTTACCTGCAGTATACACCTCTTACCTGGTATACCTGTGGAGGAATTTTTTGTTAACACTAGCTAACTGTTTCTACACATACTCCCAGATTCCAGGTTGATGTTGTGCACATAGCTCTCCAACTACTTCTGCACAGACTCTGGCCATGTCTTGACCACATGCAGGTGTACTGGGACATATCTGGACAATTGCTCTCTTCAGCCTTTATTGACTTGACATACACATATACAGGCTTTCCTACACAGTTATATGATGTAGCACAGTGTTAGTATTATGCATACATCTCTCACTGTGTTACTACAGTACACAGGTCACAGCAACACGGGTGTGTAGATAGGACATACTTGGCATATTACTCTCCTTACAGTTTCAAGAGCTGCTACAGTGACAGGTTTGTTCTCATAGATGTTTGACAATCACTTGTATTCTCTGTTTGCTGGCTAAACATCTGGGATCATCCCACATACTTCCCATGGGGACAGTGGGACAAGCAGTAGATATTGGCCCATATACTGGACATCTTGGTCTTATCTGTACAGTTGTGGGTTATGATTCTGTATGCAGCCTACTTCCACTCCCAGGATTCAGACCATGGCTGTGTCTGCTACAACTTAAAGACTGCCCATCAGAGTTGTGTGTGCTATATAAATATTGCTGTATATCTCCTATCTGCTTTCTATCTTATAATTCTCCTGTGCTTTGTCATTCTGACCTTGTATTACAACACTCTTATACAGATGTTCTAGACAGTTATATTTTGTAGGACAGTGTGGGCAAAGGTGATGAGTAATACCTCATTATTCAGAGCAACTGCATCAGTCTCAATGCCATACAATACCAATGTAAACAGTATCAGTACAGGGTAACATTCTTGTATTTCTGGGCACAGTATTGGTATCTGACAGACCTGTGGAGGAAATGTTTGTTAGCACTACCTGAATGTTGCCACACACAGTACCAGATTACACATTACTATTATGCACATACATCTCACTCTGTTACTGTACATACTCTGGCTACAGCTTGACAACATGGGAGTGTAAATGGGACATATGTGGCTTCTTACTCTCATAAGGTTTTTGGGAGTTGCTAGTGTGACAGCTTTGTTCTCATAGATGTGTGTCAATCAGTTGTATTTCCTGTTTGCTGCCTATATGTCTGGGATCACCCAATGTTTTCCCAACAGAACAGGTTGACAGGCATCAGATATGGGCCATTTTTCTGGACATTCTGTACAGTTGTGGGGTATGATTCTGTATGCAGACTACTCCCACTGCCAGGATTTGAACCATGGCTGTGTGTGCTAAAAATACAACAGTTCACATCTCAGTTGCATGTGCTATTCAGGTTTTGTTGTCTACCTTTTCCCTGTTTTCTGTCTCTGTGTCTCTCAGTTGTACTAAATGGCCTCTGGTGATTACACCAGTCATATACAGGCATTCCTACACATTCTATTTGTGGTGCACAGTGTGGGTAACAGTCTTAATACAACAGTACTATTACATGATTGAAAATCTACATTACCATATGATACCAGAGTATACACATGCAGTCCAGCAGTTAAAAATTTATTGTCAGGCTATTACGCTTTATTTACACATAAACTATATGAGACTCTTCCTGCCATATTCTCCTGTGTATGCAGTACTTTCCTTGAACAATACAGGTTTTATACAGGCAATTAATTTACTAATATTTATACTTTTATTTCCTATGACAGTAAATGCATGAGTATTACTGACCTGCCTCATGTCGCAACCTCACCAGGTGACTTACTTGGGCCTCCTGGTTTGCAGCCCGCTCCATTGCAGCTGTGGGGGACATAAGAGGAATATTTAGCCATACCTATCCATAATATACATGAGGTGGCAATTATTACACACATAGTGGTGTGATACTTGCACACAGCTGGGACATCCCCTGCCGCTCTAGCCTCTTGGATCCACTGCTCCAAGAGATCCCCCTTACGCTGCTTCAGGTGGGCATAGTGATGCCTGACCTGCTCACCAGTTCGGGGTATGCCAGTGGCACTGGTGAGGTCACAGGCGAGATGGTCCCAGGTCTCCACCTTATATTGGGAGCCCTGGTACTGGCCATGCAGCAATCTCTGCTCATGGTCTTTGACAAGGAGTCCTGCCATGACTCTGGACTCCTGGATGCACCAGCGCTTTGCCCAAAAGCGCACACCTTCTCCCCTTCCTGACATTGTGTCTGCAAGGGGAAGCTACAACCAGTTATGAGATGTATTCCTGCCTGTTGGGTTTAAGTAGGGCTGATTTCCCACACTTTTCCATGATTGGCCAGTTTTGAAAAGGCTAAGCTATGGGCAAACCTGCTTACCTAAGGTTAGCATTGTTTAAAGGGGTATACCACTGGGCACACTGAGTTAGCTGGTCTACACATTGTTTACACCTCCTAAGCTGGCCTGTGCAATGCTTAGCGTTGCTTACATTAGACTTTGCATTATATTTTCTTTTTGGCATTTATTTCTTATCCATTACATCTGATATGTATGTCTGGTACCCATGATTCATGTGTACGTACACTGTATGGGTCTTTGTGTTTTATTGGGGACTTCAACACTCTATTGCAATTATACCTCACTTCTGGGCTTACTGCTGTAGTCCAGTTCACATAGTTATGTTATGTAGTTGGCTATGGAACATATGACTGTATACTGATTCCTTTCACAGGTTCAGTTTGATTGTACTATAGTGAGGACTTGTTTGGTGATACCTCATTCTTCTGTACTGTTGTGATGGCTTGGTGGTAACTACTGTGACTATAGGGTCCTGGGATCAAGACCTGCAAGGCTGTTTATTTTGTTGCTGGACAGAACAAGGACCATTGGATACAAAGTGATTAAGGCACTTTTGAGCAGTTGTAAGTGGGTTTGTGCGGGTTTGCATGAGGTTAAGCAATGCTAACCTCTGGTTAACTATGCTTACAGAGATTGCTTAACCTGTGGGCACATTGCTTACCCAAGTGCAAATGGGCTTAAACTCACTTACTAGTGTTTAAATATGCTTACTACTGCTTATTGGTGCTTACACTTGCTTACTAGTGCTTACTTCCACTTAAAATTATACAAATTTAGACAGTAATATCCAATGGTTCTTGGGAAGGTGGGGGATTTGGAAGCTGTATGGAGTTGTCATTCATTACACATTTTACCTTCCATTTGTATCCACGAATCCTGTGTACATATACGGTATGGGGCACATGTGCTTATCTGGGGACTTTGCAACATTATGACACTGACACCTCACATGTGCATGTAATGCAGAACTCCAGTTCACATTTAAATGTTATTTAGTAGGTTATACAACAAAAAAAGTTCATAAACTGATTTCACATGGAAAATGGTTTGTGCTGCAGAGGGACTCGAACCAGGAATACCTGCTCGGAAGGCGAATGCTCTGTCCACTACACTATTGCAATATTGCTTTATTTGCATATATCTTCCTTGTTATCCTCTTCAGCCATTTAAGCTGGATTAACCTTAGCTAAGTGATGGGCACACCCTCGCACATATGGTTAGCTTTAATCTGAGTTTTAATAAAGAAAGGGGTTTGTTCATTTTATTTGTATTTACTTGCTGTTGTACATGAGGGGGTATGTTGGTGGGGATATTCGGACACCTATGAGTGCTCTCGCTCATTTCTTAGGCCTCTCTGCTGTTCTGCATTGCAGGGGCATGTATATTTTCACAGTTCTGCTCTCAGACATGCCCCCTGTACTCTTACACGCTCCATGTAAGATTAGGAGCTCAGGCAACGTGCCTCATTAATATGCATGGTGTACTGCCGTCAAGCTCCTAAATGGACGCTTCCATGCAGGACTAAGCTAATCCTGCATGGAAGGTTAGTAAATCATCTTTATCCTGTGTTGACAAGATTTTTACAATAATAGATCTTACTGAAGTTGAATTTCTTGAAAGAGATGGGCTTGATAATGACCTATGAGCCATCTCAATCTCAAATGATAAAGCTTCAGGAAGGTTCAGTATTTTGGGCAACCATTCATTTAAGAAGATAATCATAGTATTTCCTTCCATTTTTATCTGGGACTCTGTATATTCTGATATTATTTCTTCTTGATCTTGATTCCAAATCTTCCATTTTTTTCTAGTAATAAGTTGTTTTGTTTTGGTAGGAAATCTATCTGGTTGTCATTTTCCATTTGCCTTCCATCTATTTCATTTACAGATTCTTCTATAGTTGCTATTTGATCAGAGTGCTTTGTAATTATTTCTTTCAAGTCAATTATTTTTTTCTTACTTTCTCTTTTCATGTTCTCCATAATAATTTCCAAATTGTCCATTTATACAGAAAGGTCTTGTATACTATAGCAATAACCCACTCCTGGGTGTGGGTAATGCTGTATTTACCCATGGTTGGTGTGGTTTGGTCATGAGGGTGAAGCCTGAGTGACCAAACAAAGACAACTGTGGGTATATCCAGCATTACCCACACCCAGAAGTGGGTTATTGCTATTATACAATGACATTATTTAAGAAAAAAAAAATACTTTTCTTAAATAATGGCATTGTATAATGCTTCCTTGCTGCCCTTCCACAGCTGTCTGGTATTCTGCGGCAGTTCTGATGTACTGCGCATGCATATGCTTACGCAGTACATCAGAGCTATGGGCGGAAGCAACGGAGAAAGCAAGATCTCCATTGCTTTTTACAAACTGTCTTGCTATGTTAAAGGAGTTTAACATAGCGAGACAGCTTTAAAAATGCAACGGAGATTCTCCATTGCTTTTTTAAAGCTGTCTCGCTATGTTAAACCCATTTAACATAGCAAGACAGTTTTGAAAAAAGCAACGGAGAAAGCAAGATCTCAGTTGCTTTTTACACACTGTCTCGCTATGTTAAAGGAGTCTAACATAGCAAGACAGCTTTAAAAAAAGCAACGGAGAATCTCCGCTGCTTTTTTTAAAGCTGTCTCACTTTGTTAAACCCATTTAACATAGTGAGACACATTTAAAAAAAAGCAGTGGAGATAGGAAGATCTCCATTCTTTTTTTTAAAGCTGTCTCACTATGTTAAACTCGTTTAACATAGCGAGACAGTGTGAAAAGCAACAGCGATCTTGCATTCTCGGTTGCTGTAAAAAAAAAGAGTTCTACTAATGGAAAAAGTCCAGGCGACCGGACCTTTTTCCATTACTATAACTCTGATTTATAATGTGCATGCTGATCAATCAGATTGCACATTTTGGAATATTAATGGGGGGTCATTGTATAATGGTAATTATTGTTTGAAGTTCCTTTTTCATGGAGCTATCCTCAAGAGAGGATTTTGAATAGCTCATAGCTGTATCAATCTGTATCTGGCTGCAGAACTTCTGACAGGAAATTTATGAATAAATATCAGTACAAACTAAGTTTTCTTCTGAGTAAATAATCCACAATAGTAAGAGGAATAAATTGTGAGAAAAATCATTGATGTTTTTTAAGTTAAAATAAAAAAAATCCTGTCAGAAACAATCTTCATAGGCAGAGCATCAAGAAAGTGCTGTTATCTCCTTGACATCTTGGCCACACACCCCACCACTGAATATCTTGATTGTTGTAAAACACAGCATATGAGGCAACAAAGAATCAGAGTTGATTCAAGCATAAAAAAGCTTGATAAACATCCTACACTGGATGTTAAAACAAATGGATCAGAAGAACTGACTATATTATTATTTATTTATTTATCAACCAACTAAACTGGCCATGGCTGAAAAGTGTCAGTAGTCTAGCTCAGTCACCCAGTTCTCAATCAACAATAAATAAATTGAATGTGCTCAAGTACTTCCTTGTATGAACTAAAACTGGTCCGGGCTGGTTAAGGACATGCTCATAATTACACACGAAAAATTGGGGTAAGCTGATAAGTGCATCTTTCTCGACATTACTAACACTTTTAAAGCAATCCATGTACCACCCCAGTGACATAGAATGATAAAGTCCTAAGGATGACCCAGCTGACCAAGGTTTGATAGCAGCTTGGGTGACTGATGGAGTGGCAGGGAGGGATGGATTCTTCTGTCCTGGGGTGAGTGGGTAGACCTGTAATATAAATATTTATATATATATATATATATATATATATATATATATATATATATATATACAGAGAGAGAGAGAGAGAACAAAGTCTGTATTCATATTGTGAGACCAAAGTGTGTAACTCGATTCCCATCTGCTATCAGGTAAATACCTAACATCCATTATTTAAATCTACATTAAAATAATTTCCTTCTAACTCTTGGAACAGTCCTCCTGTGTCCTTGTTCTACACCAGGCTAATATTCTGATGTATTCTTATGTTACCTTCCATATCTCCTGATTCTAATCCATCTTCCTATCCCTCTGATAGGTTCTATATTCCATCTCTTCACTTACCTTCTCTCCCTTTGTCTTTCATTTCTCCTTCACTGCTATACCTACTTTTGCATCACATACAAAACTCTAATATATACTTGCCTTTATCTGTGTATGTCATTGTATCTCTCACTGATATTTTTACTTAGATTCCCCAGTTTCTCCACTTACACTCCAATATCTTAACTATTTCTGTATGATTGTGTCATATCTATTTATTTCTATACTCCTAAATAAGATACTGTATGCAGCCTCATCTGTGACTTCTTTCTAAATATGTGACTGTTTTGAATTCTCTGCAATCATAATAGTTTGATTTTAAGTTATATTATGTAACTCTGTAAACTGTCTCACTGTTTTCCTGACAACTGTTGTATATATAATTTAGACTTCTATTCACTATCTCACATGCTATATCTTTTTGTGTTCTTATTTTTTATACCTGTGGGGCCTTTCTTCCATGGCCCCCAATGAAAATGGGTACATTTACTCAGTCAGACTTTTCAGGTAAACAAATATCAATAAATCGATAAATCCACAAATAAATAAATATCTCAATCCACAAATAAATAAATATCTCAGCAAATGAAGTATGAAAGTTACCCAGGTAAAGAAGAAGTATCCTCACAAAGTCATCAGTAAATACATACTGATTGGTTAAAAATCTCAAAAGACCATTATATGATACAAATAACAGCAGGTGCAAAGTAAAAAAGAGATCATTGTGTGTTTATGCAGATGAAAACTGATGGAGGTGTGGACAAGATGCTGAAGAGATAGAAACAGAATTCTTCAGCTCTGCTGTTCTTCACAAATTTGTGACTAGAAATGTTATTTCTGTTTTTTATTTTTATTATAAATAGTTGAAAGCCCAAATCATTCTCATCAAGATCATATACATTTTTGGGGAATTTTTTATATTTTCCTGTCAAAAAGTCATTTGAAAGGATATACCTTATACAAGAAAGATGAGTCATAACAAAATAAACTCTCATGAGACTGCAGGAAAGAAGGAGCTTCACATATTTCTAAGAAATGTACAGGAATTATCTCTGAAAATGGATAAAATGGACAGTAAGATAGAAAACTACATGGATAGATGTACCAAACAAATGGAACTGCTTCAGGAGACACTTACTCAACAAAAACTCCAAACTGCTGGAATGGAGGAAACCTTAAATGATATAGATAAAAGACTGTCAGAAGATGAACACAACACAGGATTTTTTATTAAAACAAAACACACTTCTTTTGGCCAAACTTGATGATCCGGAGAACAGATCATGAAGAAATAATATAAAGATCTTTGGACTTCCAGAGAAAATTGAAGGGAACAACTTAATAAACTTGTTGACATCCTGACTCCCTAATTTACTTGATTTGAGTAAAACTATGTCTTTCAGTATCAAAGGAGTGCATAGATCTCTTACAATGTCTCCTTCAGATAAAAGTACTACCCTAGGATCTGTAATTGTTAGATTTTTTTTTCATCTCTTGACAAAAGAAAAACTAATTCTTAAGACAGCATTGGCAAAATCCCCTATCAAGCTGCATGGAAAAATAATTAGGTTTGATAATGACTACTGTCCTACTTTTATTTCCAAAAGAAAATAATGTTTGCCCATATTAAAGAACTTAAGAAAAAACAAATCAAAGTTCACGCGCTTTTTCCAGCTAGACTAAAGATATTTCTACAGGATAAAACAAAAATATTCAAAGATACAAACACTGCCCTTTCCTTCTTAAAAACAAAAAAGATAATAGCTCAAACTTAACAAATGGATTGGAGTAACAGTTCAATGAAAATATTGGCTGAGAGAAATGGTTGGATGATGCAGGAAAAGAAGAAGCTGAAAGAAAAGTGATTTTCCTCTTTTTTCCTTTTTAATTTATCTAAACTCTCACTACAAACAAGCAAGAAATACACTTATAATGCTTAAGTAGTCTTTCTAATTTAACTATTACTACTTCTTAATCTCATATTTTTCTTCCTTCATTATTATATATGCCCAATCTATCATAATTCAAATGAGAGGACTCAGTTTACAACCACAACATGGTAAATATATACATTTTATTTAATTTATTTATTTGCTCAAACTATCAATATCACAATTTTGCATAATACCTAACTAAGGTAATGAGTTTGAATCACTAGACTGTACTCCATGTTATATAGATTATTGCTTCAGTAACTATCTTAATGTTTTCTTTATTTTATTTATATATATATATCTTTGAATAATATTTCATTATTACTACCTCTTATAATCTATTTTGCTTATATTGCAGTACAGTTAATTTGTGATAATATAATGTGGCTCTAGATTTCACTTTGCTTAATTGATTATTATGTGCCATAGCCTCATTTTGTTTCTTTAAAAGTATCCTCTGGCTAATTTGGCATGACACATTTAATATGGCAACCTACTTCCAATTTAACTTTTTTATGTCAGTGGTGGCTGTGGTGTCTCTTGCAATGTGTGTTCAGATTGTTCAGTCATTGGATTTTAAAATACTGCCGCATATTGAAGAAACTGAAGTGCTGATTAATGCAGCTGTTTCATATACTCGGAACCTATCACTGAATGAGTTAGGCTATCAGTTATATGGAATTTCTGTCATGTTTAATGATGATCACTTTTTTATTGTTGTTGCCTGAATGTTTTTTTTTTTTTTTGGCTCAAATGGGGCTTGTAATGTGTTCAAGATACATTTTCATTATTAGCATAGCGGGATACAAAAAGAGAATGCTTGGTATTTTTGGATTTACTGGTTCTGATTGATCACTTAAAATTGCCGTGGTGGATGGACAATGCATTGGAGGGATGGTTGTGGCCTTGGGGATAATCTTGTGGTGACTTGAGAATGATTTTGTTGCGATGATGGATAGTGATGTTTTGTTTTCTTAAATTTGAACTAAGAGAGTTGTTTTTGTGATACTGTGAGCCATTCTGAGTTTCGTTGAGCTCGGCCTGACATGGAGATAGATTTATGGGAGATGTGTGGATTTAGCGATGTATCAGAAGAGACTTTGACAGTTAATGTATAGTGGCATAGGCTGTTTTGAGATAGAAGGAAAATCTCTTTGACAGCTCGAGCTGTTTAACTATTTAGAATTTAATATGAGGCTTCAGTGTTATGATAAACCCAGTGATTGGTCATTGAAGACTGGAAACTATTATATGATACATGTCTAGAGTCATTTGTATATGTGCAGTCTGTGTATCAAATATGTTAAGGACAAAAATTTAGTTATAAATATACAAAACTTAAAAGGTTTAGTATTGATGAAAACATATATGTACAAAAATTATCTGATTGACGATATTGATAAAGCTTTATTTCTAACACATGCAGAAATATAATAAATCCCTTTTTTCTCTCTACCATGTATTTTGACTTTGAAATGCTAACTTCCATTACTGAGATGTCGCTGATGTAGTAGGGTATATATTCATCATACATTTGGGCAATCTAGTGGGCATAGACTATACAGTCAGTGGAGACAGAAAGGATAGCAGTCATAATATGTCATATGAAAGCACCTATGGAGACAATATTCTACTACAGACTGTAGTCCCAATATTATTTCATTGTACTACTACAGGTCACAGCAAAGCTAGTACATGTTCTCATTTGTATCAAGGACCAAACACACTGTATTCAAAATACTGTACATAGTAGCTATCTACACCAAGATCATTGATCTACGCATCTGTTGTTTGGTTGTTAATATCATATATATACTGCTGACAATGCAGGAGTTATGCTGGCATCAGACACCTATGCACCTTTTTCATGTAATAGATATTTTTACATTATTTTTTTCCCTTTATTTTTTTTTATTTAAAATATCATAATTTGTCAAACATTACATGAATTCAGAATGGTTAACATATATACAATTTTAAAACCTATAAACTACAGAACACTATATCACTATATACATTGGTGTCTATACAGAAGAAAGTAATAAATACATTTAAACATACTGTGAAGAATGATATATTAGTTTATATATCTTTGTCCATTTTCTCAAATATTTCCAGAATTTTCATCCAAGAGTTATAAAATGATATAGGTCTTGTGGTTCTGTTCTTCAGTGTAGATAGTTTCATATGTCCAACTGATAAAGATAAGTTTTTAAATTCCTTGAATGTGGGAGAAGTTGTACTTTTCCAGTGAATTGTGATGATTTTGTGTGCTACTGCCATCAATGTCCATAGAGTTTTAAAGTCTTTTTTAGGTACACAGTCTGGGATGAGAGAAATGAATAAAATCATTGATTTTGTTAATTGGTAATTATCACTGAAGACAATCTGGAAAAAATAATATTATTCCAATATAAAGTGAGACATTTACATTCATAGAATACATGTTGCCAGTCAGCTCTTGTTTTAGTCTGACATCTCCAGCATTGATCCTCACTAGCAAATATTTTGGCTAATTTGTGTAGTGTATAAAAGCTTCTGTGTAAATATCTCCAATTGGATAGTTGCCAATATATTGACAATGTTGGCTGTTTTGAGGATTTTAAGATAATCTTTTTTTCTTCTTCAGTAGGAGGGTGGTTGTTTATCTGTGTATAATACTCCCAATAAGTGTTTACATGGTAGACTTTAGTTTTTTTTAACAATTTTATAAATATTAGAAAGGTATCCACAATCTTTATAAGGTTTAGTTGTGATTATAATAAAATATTCAATACATTTTGGAACATTATGTCTGACTGATGCTTACATTTGTTCCGTTTTATTTATAAGGTATTGTCTAAAGTTTGCAGAAGCAGCCATGAGTCATTATTTACATTATATTTGCTAACTATTTATTCATTTGTTAATGCTTTCCCTTGTTCTGTCAGTTGGTGCCAGTAGCTTATTGAGCCTTTCTTAAGTAAATTCATTTTCTGTATTTGGGATGTATCAAAAACAGTGGGTGTAAAGGCTATGGGTAAAGTCAGAAAAAATAAGAGTTTGTACTTGGGACTTTGTTTATGTATGTTGTAAATGTTGTTAATGTAGTACTTAAATATTTTGATGGTATTTTGGTATTTTTATTTTTTCCCACTAAGTGATCTTTAACATCCAAGCAAGGGGTGATAATATGATAGCTAATCAGTCTTGTATGCAGTTGTGACTGAGTTCTATATAAATTTGTTCATGCATTTGTTTCCAAATAGGTAAGTAGTAGGCATTTGACCATAAAGTTATATTTTTGACAACAGAGGATATAATGTATGTCTCAATGTCTAGTAAATTAATTTCTCCATCTTCCCAATTTGGTAAATGTTTATTTAAAGCAACTTGGGGCATGTTTGGGAACGATAAAAAGTTTAATATTAGTTTGTTATATCTTTGAATAATATATTTTGGGTGGGGTAGTGAGAAACGTTGTATTAGATATAGTACCTTGGGAAAATTATTGATTTAATAAGATAAAATCTGTCTCCTATTGTAAACATATATTTGTTCTAGTTTGTTATTGTTTGCTCTATTTTATCTAGTATTTTTTGTAGTTGTATATAAGTGAGTCGGTTAAGTCTTCAAGTAGGTCTATACCTAAATATAATATTTTATTATCTACTGCTATGTATTTGGAATATTTTTTGTTTATATATTTCTTCTTAGAATTGCACATCATGATTTTTGTTTTGTTTTCATTGAATTGTAAACCTGAGACACTTTGAAAAGTATTTATATCACTAAATAAGGCCTGCAAAGATTTGTTAGTGTCTGAAAGGGTTAAAAGAATGTCATTGGCAAAGAGTTGCATTTTAAGGTTTAATGTTTTGTTATCTGATCTAATTTGATTTGCAAAGGGTTCTATAAGGCATGCAAATAGCAGTGGTGATAAGGGACAGCCTTATTTAGTTCTTTTTTTATTTGTATGGGACCTGATCTATGTGATCCTAATTTAACATATGCACTAGAGTCTTTATATAGTGACTGGATAAGTGTGTTAAAAGTTGTGGGAAATTTATATTCTTTTTAAGACTAATGCAAGGAAGTTCCAGTTAACTGAATCAAAGGCTTTGTTAATATCTAGGGAAATTATGTTTAATTCTGAGTTAGTATATTTAATATAATCAATTAGTGACAGTATTCTTTTAAGGTTGTCATGTATATTTCTTTCTTTAATAAAGCCTGTCTGGTCTTCATGAATTAACACGGGGAGAAAGTGTTTGATCCTGTCTGCATATATTGCCATGAACATTTTATAATCTATGTTTAGTAGGGATGTTGGTCTATATGATGAGTATTGTTTCTCATCTTTGCCTATTGTAATTACTGGGGATATCAATGAGTATTTCCAAGAGGGTGGAATATTTATATCTTGCTGAACTATGGTATATACTTTTAATAATAAAGATATAGCTTGAATGGGTATTAATTTGTACATTTCTGGTAACATATTGTCTGGGCCAGGTGCTTTATTTGCTTTAAACTTTTTAATTTGTGATTTCAGTTCTGTCATGGTTTGTTTGTTTGTGTCTTTCGGCTTTTCCTGGTTAGGGGTCGCCACAGTGGAACTCCGGTCCGCTAATGAATGGCAGTAGATTTTTACATGCTGGCTTGCCAGGCCTAATGCACAACCTTCAATGAAGGAATGCCCATTCATGCATGTCGCCACACAGAAGATGCTCTAACTGAGAATCGAACGGGCAACGTCTAACTGTGAGGTGACAACGCTACCACAGCACCACCACCGCAGCATTTCAGTTCTGTCATGATAATTGATTTATTTATAATATCTAGTTGTTCTTCTGTTAGTCTAGTGAACATTTTATTTTCAAGATTATTTATATCTTTGGTGGGTACTTCTTGGGAATTTGAAGAATTATCACAGTTATATTGAAGTCTAAAGGCTTTTAAAATAGCATTTAGATCTGTAACATTTTTTTCTTAGTGTTAGGAATATATCATTCTTTTAGTTGCTTGGATTTGGGTTTTTTTTTTTTGTTCTGTTGGTTAGTTGTCTCTGATGTGCTGGATTTGTAGAATAAGAATTTAGTTTTATCTTTTCTAGGTTAACCATAATCTTATGATATAATATTTCTGTATATTTGTTATTGGTTTGTATTAGTTCTTGTACTAGGGCAGTCACAGTGGTTAGTGTTACTGCCTCACAGCAAGAGGTTCTCCAGTTTGATCCTTGGCTGGGGTGCTTTCTGTGTGGAGTCTGCATGTCCTCCCTGTGGTTGCGTGGGTTTCCTCCGAGTGCTTCGGTTTCCTCCCACATCCCAAAGACATGCTGTAGGTGGATTGGACACTCTAAATTGGCCCTAGGTGTGTGTGTGTGTGTGTGTGTGTGTGTGTGTGTGTGTGCCTTCTGTGGAAGGTTGGGCGCTGGGCTGGCAACTCGACACCGTAAAACTCCACTGCCAATCATGAGCAGACAGGTGATCCGCTGTGGCAACCCCTAACCGGAAAAAGCCAGAAGAAGATTAGTTCTTGTACTAGATCAGTGTCTCCTTTTTGAATTTCTAACTTCAGTTTGTCAGCTTTATTTTACAATTCTAGCATATCCGTATTCCATATTTTCCTTTTATCAATGTACCAAGATAGTATTTTCCCATATATAAATGCTTTTAGTGAATCCCAAATATATATTTCTGAAATGTCCTCTGTAGTATTTAGTTCAAGTAAAGTTTTAATGTCTTTTTCATAGAATTCTTTAAATTCTGTTAATGTTGTGTTGTAAGAGGGTATTCTTGTGATGGGATTTGTATATGAAGGTATAAGTTCTATTTCAAAAACTAGGGCATTATGATCTGATAAGGGGCAATTTATAATTTTAACTTTATCAGTTTTTGTTATTAAGTCATCATATATATATATATATATATATATATATATATATATATAATATATATATATATATATATATATATATATATATATATATATATATAATATATATATATATAATATATATATATATATATATCCTATCAATTCTAGAATTAGTCTTGTGTCTGAATGAATAAAATGAATAAATTAAATGAATCTGGATCTCTGTATTTGTTTATATCTTTTATGCATGCTGTATCAAGAAACTTTAAAAGTGCCTTTGATATAGGTTGCTTTTTTCTTGTGGTTTTTGAATCTGTATCTTTGTCATCTGTTATACAGTTAAAATCACCTGCTATTATCAGGCTACCTTTAGCTAAATGTATTATGTCTTCAAAATTATGTTTAACTGTTCCACTTCCTAGTCCTGGTTTCAAATATAGATTGACCAATGTGTATATTTTTCTATTTAATTCTATAGACACCAGACAGAACATACCAGATGTGTTTTGATGAATGTTGATTATTCTGGGTGATATAGTTGCATTATGGAGCAGTATAGCTACTCCTCTCTCTTTTTGTTTTTGTTTGTATTGTGAGCTTACTAAAACTGTGTAATTATTGGTATTTAAGCTATTTCTGTCTTTATCTAGTAAGTGTGACTCTTGAAGGAATAGTATTTGTGGCTTGTGTAGATTTATATATTTGAATAGACTTCTCATTTTGTTACTATTGTTCAGATCATTAACATTTATAGATAAACATTTCATGTTTTCTTGTTAGGTTAGATTTTGTATAGCAGTATATGAAAATAGTTTTGGGTCTGGGTAGGATTTGAATAATATTGTGAGAGTAAATATTCTGCTTTTAGTGTAACGAACAGGTTAAAAATGGCTTTCAGTAGATTTTTCTGAAAATGTAAAATAAATATTCTGCTTTTCAGTGTAGTACAGAGTGCACTTAGTTTAAACTCTTGGCAAAAACATATAGATTGGCATTCATTGTTATTAGGAGTCAAAAGTAAATAAAGATTGGGACTTCTTCCTTTGTATGAGAGACTTTGATTCTTACAGATCTGATGCTGTAAGCTGAAGTACGGCTTTGTTATTTATGTATATCTTTCATTGTTATACTAGATGTCTACTTCATATGCAGAGTAAAGAACGTTGTAACAGATGAACCGTCTCATTGTTTTCATTGAGTAATGGCACAAACTACCTAAATAGCGTAGTTCAACTTTAAATTTTACAGTGGCTAGACCAGACCAGTCAAAACAACCAGGGTGGTGACCAGTAGAGGTGCCTCCCACAGTGCGACATTCCTGTGCAGTTCTTCTTTTGAGTTGACTCTTCTTTCCTAAAACTTTATTCATTGACTGGTGGACAAACACTGCAGTGCAGTACAAGTCAGTACGGTAATTTTTCTTCAGACAGTTGGCGAAATACCGAGAGTGGTCATACTGTTGGACCTAACTTCACCAACATCTAGTGACTGACAGCAGAAAATTATTCCACAACTGGTCTTCATGTCAAGCCTGATCACCTTGTCCTGAACATTTGTGGTAAATATTTTCTTCTCTTTTTCTTTTAAAAATAAATGCAATTGATGAAAATGTCAAGAAGTGCACTAAGTATTTTACTGTTGATGTATCTGAATCACATGTAGATGTGTAGAATTATTTAAATACATAGTATAATCAGCATGTTAGCACCTGTAAGTCTTTACTACATAATGCAGAAGTGTCACAGAATGTACAGAAATGTGTTATTTAAATGTTGCTTTTTGCATGCCTTGTCATAAATGTATTGTACAAAGCCTGGAACACAACCAGGATAAAGTAATGTTTGAAGCACAGACAATGGTTCCTGTTTCTATATATCCTGTTGCAAAGGATTTATTACAGGGTAATATAGATGTCAAAGTTTGTACTTTACAGTCCGATTTGCAAGAGTTTAAAAATTGGATTGCTAAAAATAGCAACCAGCAAGATCTTGACCTCATGGGTCACTTTCAGATTTACTGTGATAAATGAAATGCATCTGGTAAAATGCATGCTGACACTGCTAAATGTACAAAAGAATTTTTTCGGTTTTTGAAAGTCTCACAGACTAAAATTAAGGCACAAACTGTTATTGAACAAGGCAGTAAAGCTATTTGTATAATAAAAGTGTTAACTGTCAGTTTGCAGTAAACACATGACAGGCAACTGGATGACACACAGCATGACGTAATTGTTGCAAGGAAGGAGACTAACACATTATGAGCTCAATTAGAGACACAGGAATCTGAGGCTGCTAGAGCAGCACATTTAGCTAGTGTTAAAAACTCTCCTTAAGTGGGATGAACAGAAGGGTATTTTTAATAACATGATTACATTTAAAGCTTCTTAAAACTGTAGGCACTGTAATCAATGATACACTTGAACGTTGCTTCTGGAATTTTATTCCTTAGCGTTTCATGGCTTATACACAGCAAAAGTGACATAAAACCACTGCACATTACAAAACAGATAAAAACAGAGACAAGGTTCATGGTGAACTAACAAAAAGACTTAATAAACTTCTAAGACATAGTCAGAGTGAGTTCAAAAGGTTCAGACAACATATGCAAACACTTTTTCAGAAGTGCATAAGACCTTTAAAGTAAGCAGAACAGAATATTGACAAATATAATCTGGTTAGTAAAGAGTTAAAGCAACAGCAGTTAACTACACTGATAAATAATTTACAACGTACTATTCTACCTTTCAAAAATGGTTAAGGGTACACAGCACAAACTTTCATTCAGTTACAGCAAGGCATTTAAATAACAAAACAGTTCTAAAATCAAATGAGAGTAGTTAAATGCAGTAAATACATGACATCACAAGACTGACATGCATGTATTTTATTTTCATCTAAAGTGCAGCAAAAGGAAAATGACAGCAAATGTAAATCATGTAAATATATCTGTTTTAAGCATGTGTTAGTTAAGTCAATATCTCTTTTGTTTCTTACAATATTTTGTAATCATCTGATAGCATAAAAAATAGCACAGGCTCCAGCAAAAACAGTATTCAAAAGCAATATTATGCATACCTAAGTAAGTTAATGTTTATTATACAACTGCCCCCATTAATATTCAAAAACGTGCACGCTGATTGGTCAGCGTGCACATTGTAAATCAGAGTTATAGTAATGGAAAAAGGTCCAGTTGCCCGAACTTTTTCCATAATTCTTTTTTTCACACTGTTTCGCTATGTTAAACTCCTTTAACATAGTGAGACAGTTTGTAAAAAGCAATGGAGATCTTGCTTTCTCCGTTGCTTTTTCCAAAACTGTCTCACTATGTTAAATGGGTTTAACATACCGAGACAGCTTTAAAAAAACAACGGAGATTTTCCGTTGCTTTTTTAAAGCTATCTCGCTATGTTAAACCCATTTAACATAGCGAAACAGTTTGTAAAAAGCAATGGAGATCTTGCTTTCTCGGTTGCTTTTGCCCACAGTTCTGATGTACTGTGTAGGCATACGCATGCACAGTACATCAGAACTGCCGCAGAATACCGGACAGCTGCGGAAGGGCAGTAAGGAGGCATTATACAATGCCATTATTTAAGAAAAGTAATTATTTATTTCTTAAATAATGTCATTGTATAATAGCAATAACCCACTTCTGGGTGTGGGTAATGCTGGATTTACCCACGGTTGGCTTTGTTTGTCCACTCGGGCTTCGCCCTTGTGAGCTAATCATGCCAACCGTGGGTAAATCCAGCATTACCCACACCCAGGCGTGGGTTGTTGCTATTTTAATAGTCTGTTTGCAAGTAAATACTACACTGAGTACAGTCAGTACATGGGCTATGGTATACAGTTAAAATAAATTATGCAGGTACCTTTACAAAAAAGGAGGGCACAAATAACTAGTAGTAAAGCAAATGTGTAAGACCAAAATGTCACAGTCTAGGTAATAGCCAAAGGGCAAGCATACATTCAATTTTCATAGCATAAAGCAAATAAACATAGGTTCATAGATTAGTACTAAGCTAACTGCTCTTGTGATCCATTTTAAGCCTAGCCAGTTATCCCTTGTGAGACTCAAACCCTGCACCTTGTGCTTGTAAGGCAAACACCTTAACCATTAGGTCACCCTCCCAACACTGCATTTTTCAGTAGTGAATGTCTTCCCAAGGGTGGGAATCAAACCTTTCACCTTCAAGATGAGAGACAGTACTTTTACCACTGAGCCACTTGATCTTTCAAGAGTTTTTAAAACAATACTGCAATAAAATAATGTATACTGCAGGGAAAGCATATGCTTTCAATTTTACACTAATTGTGTCTGAAACAAAAGAACAGCATTCAGCTAATGTGATATAGGTCCTTCAAACACTGCAGGAGGCAGGGTTTAAGGTTAAAAGTGAAAAGGTACAATTCATGTCGTGACATGCTTTCTAGCCAGAAAGAATTACCCTTTGTGGAGTGGAGACCAAAGAAAAATACAGCTTTTTGTAATTTAAAGGCAGCATTGGCCAAGGCTATAAAATTTGTAGCTGCAAGTCTAACACATTCCTTTGTGTTACAGGCAGCAGCTGGACCCAACACATTCTCTGTTGCACTTTTACAGGAGCGGCCTAACTGCTCTGATGCTAAAATGAAAAAGACTTTACATTCTTAAGTAAAAAGATGACACATGTTGAGAGGGGATATCACCCATGCATTCAGCAAATTTTGGCCATTTACTGGGGTTTAAAACAAACTGAATACTTAACATGAAGTCAGTCAAGCAGTGTTTGCAAAATGGTTGGCATTATTTAGTATCAAGCAAGTTACAATAAAGGCAGGAGATAAGTATTACTTATCTAACCATGAAATATGAACGAAAATTTTTTCAGACAGTGCATACATAGTTAATTCTCTGTGGCTACATATGTCTACATGGGCAAACCACTCAAGCATGCTTCTGTGTTACAGACTATTTAAAATTTGGTTTGTAGTTGGTCCCTTGTGGGTTGCTACAGTATCTTAAAGGTAAAAGCTCATTAAAAAGCTACAAATTAAAATTTTCAGTTAAATAACTATGCTGATCAAATGGCAAAAAAAGCAATCAAGAGAGGAATGCAATTGTATCCTACAGAGCACCTTTCTGGTGTACCAGATAAAACCACTGCAGTACATGCCATACAGACATTTTCAGCTCAGAATCTGCAGCATGATTTGTTGCAGATCCAAACTAAGTTTGGACTACTGAAAGAGTTAGAAAAATGCACTCTTGTAAGAGAAAGTTCAAAACAATATTATGCAAAATAAAAGAGCTTAGTATAATACTCTACTAAGAGGCCTAGGCACAGGCATTGGAGTTATTAATGCGGCTAATATTAAAATTCTAACTAATCATTTAAAAGTAGTGGGGGAAGATATCTCTCAGACTGTACATTTACAAGCATCTTGGAATTCAGAGATATGGAAGGCACACCTGCATAATATAAACTACCAGCAGCAATTTTTAGACAATTATGATGCTATGCAGTTATATCATTTGAAATATGATGGTAACATGACAGTTTTTGTAAATTGGCCAAAATGCACTATGCAATCTTTGCATGTAGAACATCAAAAAAATAATGCACAAATTGAACTGATGTTGCAGAATGAACATGTTTGGGGACAATTGTTTCATAAATGGGTACCTGATACAGATTGGATTAAACTATATACTGAAGTAACATATTGTACTTCGCAATACTGCACAGGACAGTTTTCACATTATAATGTTACTTATACCACTGTTATGTGTCAATTTACGGTAATACCTATGATATTTCTCATACCAGAAGGATATGAGTATTGGTTGCCACAATTTGAAGGTAATCATATAGATATGAGAGGAAAAACACATAAAATTGAGTATTGTACACAGACTCAAAATGTATTAATTTGTGGACAGCATTCACCTGTCTATGAACCATGCTTACTGTAGCACTCTGTTAACTTATGTAAGTGGACCATTATGCCATCTTCTTTTCAAATGTTTATAGAAGTGGCTCCTCAGCATGTTTGTCTGGTTATAAATCAAGATGTAGGTCATAATTTAAAATTACCTTTTGTAGGATGTTTATCACACATTGACTTCCTTAAATGGAATAATCAGAGCTATGTGTTCACTGAAACCATAGAAGTAAATGCTTCCATAAATTGGAATTATGACTTAATACAGCTTCCCAATATAGCTGTATATTTGGATAATTTAAAAAACATAATGAATAATACTGAGATTCTCAGACTTAGGAAAAAGAAATAAAAGTGTTCTGTACTACGAGGCATTAAGCATCATTGCAAAAGATAAATTACTTAGCTTGGCTGAAAAGGCCAAAAAAATACTGCTCACAATTGGTGGGATATCTTTACTGGTTGGTCAAAATCAGGAAAAAACTGTTAAATTGGTTGATACAGCTTGTATTAGTAGTGTTAGGCATTATAGTCATATTAAATATCTAGAATTGCTATCTAAGTTGCCATTTGCGGAAAACGTATAGAATTCACAAATCATGATGGTTAATCTAGATAAATTGGAAAAGATTTCAATGTGTGCTACTGAAGTCAAAAATGAACAGTCATTTTCCAATTTTTAAACAAAAAGAGGGAATTGTGAGAGTAAATATTTTGCTTTTAGTGTAACAAACAGGTTAAAAATGTAGATGTTTCTGAAAATGTAAAATAAATATTCTGCTTTTCAGTGTAGTACAGACTGCACATAGTTTAAACTCTTGGCAAAAACATATAGCCTGGCATTCACTGTTATTAGGAGTCAGAAGTAATTAAAGATTGGGACTTTTTTTGTATGAGAGACTTTGATTCTTACATATCTGATGCTGTAAGCTGAAGTACGGCTTTGTTATTTGTGTATATCTTTTATTGTTATACTAGATGTCTACTTCGTATGCAGAGTAAAGAATGTTGTATCAGATGAACTGTCTCATTGTTTTCATTGAGTAATGGTACAGACTACCTAAATAGTGTAGATCAACTTTAAATTTTACAAATATGGTATTAAATTATTTTTATGTACAGATGTAGTATATTTCTGATAGACACCAAACCATTATAAAAATCAAATGAACTTCTAAATTTGTAATTTTTAATTGTACAACCCACTTCCTATCCCTATGTGGTAAAATACCTCTTTGCTTGACTAGCTGAACTACTCAAGCAAACATTTTAAGACTGTGAATAGTGTTTAGACCAATCTCTCTGAACCTCATAACTTTATGTAACAATATTTACAAGTCTTAAGAAAATAATACAATCAGCTAGCAAGTGTATGTATATGTATGTTAGTAAATGTGTTGGCATTTATATCTCCAAGTATTATAAGGTATTTAATATGCCAGGATTAAGTTAGTTTTTTTATATATGCCACTTATTGGTTATTATTATGATAAATATAATCTAAAAATTATGTAGCTACTGTATCTCTTACATTTCTTCATATCAAAAGTATTAGTTAATACTCATTCCCAGTCATGGATCAAAAAGCAAGACTTCTACTTTACATTTAAAGTTATTTCAAAACAATATCACAATTTACAAAACATTTTGATATTTTCTAGTTTTCTTCTTTCATGCTAAATTCGTAGATGAAACAGTTAAGTATTTCTATATTGATTAATACTTCTATCAAAGCCTTAAATATTTTTTTATGTTGGACTTCACTGTAACATTTCTGTTCATATTTGTTCATAAAAAACATTTCAAATTCAACAATAACATTGTAAATATTCAACAAACAATATGCATTGTTTCATAAAACAGTTTTCAAGGACTTAATATTTTAGCATGCCAGTTGTTATTAAAAATAATTTTCCTCAAAGAGCAAGAAATCACTGTGGGCAGGAAGCACCAATCCTAAAGTAGCTGTATATATGCTGTTTAAATGTATAATACAGTTTGATATATTATAGTTGTTCTGTTTTCATACTGATTTAATGATAAAACAGTTGTGTATTACTGTATTGATTAATACTTCTATCAGTGCATTAAATATTTTATGTTGAACTTCTTTGTAACATTTCTGCTCATATTATTTATTAATAGGCAAACATCTCAACTTAGATCAAAGCATTTTGATTGTTCAATAAACAAAATACATTTCTTAAGGCAGTTTCTTTAGGACTTAATATTTTAACTTATTTGTTGTTAAATAAGAATATTCTCAAAGAGCTACAAATCATTATAAGCAAGTAGCATCAGTCCTAGAGTGACTGTATATATACTGATTAAATGTATGACGATCTTTCTCATTTCACTGTCAGCATTTCATAGCATCTTTGTGCCACATATCTTCTTTTACATGTCTAGGGCATTAGTACAATTTGAATGAGGTGGAAAGTAGTTCGATACATTTCTTTAGTTAGCATTTAAAATCCAAAAAGAAATGCATTATTACTTCTATGTACATTTCCACAAAGAGCTATTCTTATACAAGGCTCATGTTCTGCTGCTCTAGTTATATATAGTATACAGGCTATAAGTATCCAAAGCACTGAACATTGAAAGAAATGACTTATAGTATGTGTTGTTCTATTCTTATTAAACTCTCTCAAGTCAGCGTGTTTAAACAGAGCCATACCACAAATGACTTGATTACACTTCAACAACAGTTCTGTAAGTATTTGGTTATTAAGTCAATGTGAATATCTTTGCTCTAGCTCTAGTTCGGTGAATTAGTAATATCAACATAACACTGCAACCCATAAGGAGCTATGTTTACATGAGATTTCGTGTTAGCAGTGTTATAGATAGGCATTCCCATAGTACTTTTGTTTGGTGTTTTATATTTCTGGTATAACTTCCAGTTCTGCGATAGATTATTTCCACTTTGCTGTATTAAAATATATAAGTATATAGGTTGGTATATTATTACATGTTTGTATAGGGTGTTTATGTAACTAGGAGCACTGTTACTTTAATGAAAGGGCTAATGTTTAGAAGTAACATCATTGTCCTTTGATGTTATGAATACTTACATTCAAAGTTCAACATGCATAAGCATAGAGTGCTCACAGGGAAGATCTGTTATGTTTCAGTGCGACTAGGGCTGAGTGAATAAAGCTAATGTCTCAAGGACAAAGCGGAAAAGTAAATAAGGATTATTGCTTATACAATCAAGGTAACGCTTGTGCAGCTATGCAAGGATTCTTGTGAGGGTGTGAACTGTGTAGACCTAATTACATGGTGTTTTCTAATATATCAAGCATTACTACATACTCAGTCTCTTACGGTCACTCTATACATATTCATTTCACTTTGAAACAGCAAAACATTATAATAAATGCATATTTTAATTCTGTATTTAAAATTATTATTCAGTGCATTTCTATCAGCCCCAAGTATATATTCTCTACAGTCAAAGATACAATTTTAAAAAATAAAAAATTTGATATGTTTGAAATGTTAGCTAATTGTTCCTATGTTAGTGAAAGCCCACAGTATGGAACCTATGCGGGTTTAAGGTTTGTTTTGATTGTCTGGTATATGTTATATGATATTTTATGTGTTATATAATGTGAATATCAGTATCATAATAAAAATTAACTTTATAGAGAAAATTAAGCATATTATACGATTATGCTTGTATATGTTGTAATAGTTAAAATAAGTTTGTTTACTTTATACTAAGTTCAAATGTAGTTAAGAAAAGAGTAACTGTAAAAGGAAAAAGTACCTGTTGGTAGGATGAGTTTGATAACAGGATGATTTCTTGTTGCTCTTATAACATTGTTTAAAATGTTTTAGATATATATGGAAATATATTTATTTGTCCTTTAGTTTTTTTCTTCTTCTGTTCTACAGTCTTCCATTTATTTACTTCTGCATTTCTTTTTGGAGTGCTGTTTGTCCAGTCCATAGACTCTTCTAGTGCTAAAATGTTATTATTAGTGAGGTATTTTATTGCCGAATCCACTGTTTCAAATATCTTTGTTGCCTCTGGTAGGAAAATTCTAAGTCTTGCTGGAAACAGAAGGTGGGTTTTCAGTTGTTTCTTCTTTGGGTTTTTTATTACTGGCAGAAATTCTTTTCTTTTGGAAAACACTTTAGCAGAATAGTCATTATCAAATCAGATTAATGCATCATTATATTTGTTTGGTGACTTTGCCCAGGCATTTTTGATAATAGGTTCTTTATCTTGTGTAGAGAAAAGTCTCACAATTATAGATTTCGGTTTATTTTTGATTGAAGAGGTATTTCTTAAAGTTGTTAATGACCTGTGTGCACGTTCTATGCCATATGAAAGGGCTTCAGGCAATTTCAGTACATTTGGGATCCAAGTAGTGAGGAAGTATATTATATTGTCCCCTTCAGCTTTTTCTGGTAAACCATATATCCGGATGTTATTTCTTCTTAAACCATTTTCCATGTCATCAAGCTTATCCACCAAATATGTGTTCTGTTGTAGTAGAAATTCTGTTTGTTGTTCCTCTTGTAGAAGTCTGGAGTCAGTCATTTAAAGACTGTTCCATAAGTGAAATTTGTCCTTTCTGTTGTGTAATCATTTCCTGGAGTTGTTCTAATTGCTGTGAACATTTCTCTTTAAAAGAATCTAGTTTGTTGTCCATTTTGTCAATTTTAGTTGTAAGTTCCTGGATGTTTGAAATAAGAAGACGTAATTCCTTTTTTAGGGAAGAGTCCTGTGCTGGTTTCTTAAGATGACTCATTCTGTATAGCTGATGAAGGTGATGATTTTCTAGTAGTTAATTTGACAGGAATTTTTTATTGCCAAGCAATAAAATTTCTTCTGTAGATGCTCCAGAATACGAAGAGTTGATTGGTAATAAAAATATCTTCAATTTGTTCCTTATTTCATAAACTTCCTGTCAGAAATAGTAGTGAGGTGAAAGAACTGTGGGAAAGTGCTGCTACCAGATCACCATCTTGGCCATGCCCCCATATTTTTACATTATTGACAGTTCACAGATTAGATGTTGTATCAAATGTTGTATCAGATGGGAGGACACGAGAATTCAATGTGAAACCCTTAGCAGTGGATGGTATATGAGTGTTAGTGAGATCATGTGCCCCAAAAATACATCTAAGGCAGAACAAGAACACATAGTTGTATATATGAATACTCTTGCCTCTGTTGAGTATCAGATATACTGCCATTATGTCATACAATGCCCCTTTTAAGTTGTAATCATCATCAACCTAATTTTCCACACTAGCACTATCATCATGATTGTCCTGCTATGGTAAACCACTCATTAATAAAACATGTGAATGCAAATAATATGATATAGTGGAAAGCCCAAGGACATATTATTTGAGTAGACCTGGTAAGGTCAGACCATCAAATGGTCTCCTTTGAAGTAAAAATAAAACCCAAACCCCCAGCTAAACCAGGAATATTCAGAAACTATTCTATGGCTAACCTCCTGCTAATAAGTGAGAACCTGGCAAAATTTCAAGCCACTATAAACCCTGAGAACACTTCTGCCTATGCAGAACTGTTCACAGAAACTCTGTACAAGCATGTTAATAGCTGTATAGAGGCAGCTGTACCCACCAGAAAGAGGTACAGAACTAACTGAAAAAACAAGCTACCCTGGTGGAATCACAAAATCAATCAAATGTATAACAGGAGGAAGAAAATCATGGCAAAAATTAGCAGCACCCAGCAGGATAAAAGCACTCTCATTAAACTAAACAAACAACTCAGAGGACAAATAAATCTACCAAAGCCAAATTTGAGGTATATTTAGCCTCCCAGGCCAAGGACAACCACAAAGCATTCTTTAGCTATGTCTGCAACCTCAAAGGCAATACACAATTGTGTGCAGAGCTCATTGTAAATTGAGAGACCTATACTGGGCCAGAAGATATAGCAAACCTCCTGGCTGATAAAGTCAGCTCCAGCTTTACTCCTCTCTCCACTCAACTATCCCTCAGGAAATATCATCAAATATAACTCCCCCTATCACGGTCTAAGACCAAGAACACTACATCAATGGGCCCAGACAATATCCCAGGATGCCGTCTAAATAGCATGGAACATGACCTATCAGGGCCTCTGGTATTATTATTTAACTGTAGCCACCAAACAGGCTTCATGCCTCATTAATGGAGGAAGGCAACTGTCATCCCTCTGCACAAAGGTGGGCCATCTACAGACACTGGAAACTACATACCCATAAGTCTCACTAGTCTTATATGTAAAGCCATGGAAAGAATTATCATGGAGATGATCAACAGAGATATAGTAAACCTCCAGACACTAGACCCAACCCAGTTTGGTTTTGTAAAGGGCAGATCATGTCTACTCAACCTGGTGGACTTCTTTGCAAAGGTCACTAAAGCAATGGATGAGTGCAAAATCATTCACACTGCCTACCTTGATCTGGCCAAGGCATTTGACACAATACCCTACTCAGGCATTGTTGACAAACTCAAGAGGTTAGGCACAAACCCGTATGTCACCCGGTGGATAGCCAACTGGCTCACAGATAGGGCCCAGGAAGTTAGAATAGGGGAGTCCATCTCTACAAAGAGGCCAGTCACAAGTGGAGTCCCTCAGGGATCAGTCCTTGTTCCTTTTTGGCATTTACTTTTCAGAAGTCAAGGATAATGTCAGTGGTCTATGGCTGACTAAATTTGCAGATGATTGCAAATTATGAGCTGTCAGTGAATCTCACACTGACACAAATGTTCTCCAGGAGGGGGCTGAAACAGACAAACAACTGGTGTCAGAGTCATGGACTGAAACTAAATGCATAATAGTATCCTTTGGGAAGTCATTCATCCCTGGTAACTATCATATTGAAAACACACCCCTTAGAATTGACCCAGTAGTCAGGGACTTAGGGACACACATAGATTGTAATCTAGCCTTTGATTATCATATGTCTACAGTTGTGAGGAAATCATTCTATGTTGTGCAACTTATAAACAAAGGTATATCATCTAAGTCCAAGAAAGTCATTGTTCCGCTGTATTTGGCATTCATCAGTCCTATCATTGAGTACAGGCATATCCAACAACTGGAATGTCCATAGAGGGTCCTCACTAAAAGAATACAGGGCATAAGTAATATGCCCTATGCAGACTAGCTCAAGGCCCTATCCCTGTATTCTGTCTCTTACAGTCTTTTGAGGGGAGATCTATGTCTGACATACAGGGCATTGTCAGACCCCACTCTGCTGGACCTCATGCATATCCACAAAACAAACAGTACCAGAATTACCCATTTTAGAGACTTAAATCATGCCTGTGATATAAATAGGATATGCTGGAGAGATAGGTATGTATCCCAGAGACTACCCGGTCTATGCAATAGCCTCCCCATCCATGTGAAGCAAGAGTTCATCCCTAATCTAATTCAAGTGCAACTTGGACAATTGGATAGGACATCAGAAATTCATCCATGGTTTGGCACCTGTGTCTCTGATGCAAACAGGTAACCTGTAAATGGTTCATCTCCCAGGCCCATGCTTACACTTATCAAGGGTATCAAAACTTGTCAGAGATTTGGGATGCATGGCTAGGCTTAAAAAAGCCCTTGTGGTTATTAACCTAGTAAACACCTATGAACACCTATGAGCCTATAAACCTATGAGTATTAGTAGCACTTGTTTATTATATGTTTATAATAACCACTCACATTGTACTAAACAAAAGAAGTTGACTGCAACATCATTTTGTATAGTAAAAGCAGAATTTGTTTCTGCTAAACAAAGTCAATTTGCTTCAGAAATCTACCTGTTATAACTGTCAAGATGACATACTACAGATATTTATGTTCACTTCAGTGAGAAAATTAGTGCTGGAAAAAGATGTTTTGTTGCAGTCCCCATCTGCATCATTTATGATGAAAGAGAGAGAGAGAGAGAGAGACAAGCTTATTTTTTCTTTCTCCTTCTTCATGGCTGTCCTTTATACTGACAATGTTAATGATCAAATGCAAAACATTTGTTTAACAATTTTACTAGAATAAAACACGTTCACCTTTATTCATGCTTCAGGATGGTTGCATATTATCCTTTGATATCATCAGGACATAAGGGCATTATACTAATACTGTGGCTGGTAGGGTACAAATCTAAGTCCTTTGTAAAGACTAGAAGTATACTTTGTGATCTGTTTTACATACTTTTAGTTTCTGCTGTTTAAAATTTATCAAGTGTCCGTAAATGCAAAATTTTCACCACACACACACACACACACACACACACACACACACACACACACACACACACACACACACACACAATTAATAGATTGATATATGTAAAAGAGATATAGATTTTGCAAAGACACGATCCTTGATGTATTGTTAAATCTACAAATTTATTAATAGAATGCATTGGTGGATTTGTTGTTGGAGTTCCAGTCAGATATGCACTACCTCTGACGCAAGAATGCTTTCAGTAACTGGGTATTGCCTTAATAGATTCTGGCAAGAATTAGGAATCACTCTGGCAGCTTGGTATACATAGACAAAATTAATTTACATGCAAGGAATTTAACAGATTCTAACTGATGGAAGGGGAATTAAAACAATATTAAATAATTCAAAATGAATGTGGAATTTATAAATACTACTTCACAGTATCTTTGTTACTATCCAGGGCCAAACTTTATGTGTTTTGTAATCACATGGAAGCATAATGTTTGTAGAAGACTTGAAATAATCCATATCTAAAGTTAGTTGCAATTCACCTATTTATAGAAATTGTTTGAGTTCTTAATGAAATTACCTAACACATGGCTATTTTATTCAAGATATATATTATCTGTTGAAGTCACACTAAAATACAGATGCATATTCAGACATGGAATTATTTGTCAAAACTATATTCCCAACAATGGGAAACTAATACATACACTAACTTCATTTGTAACAGAATTTTAATGTAAATATTGGTAACTTGTTAATTAAAGAAGTCAAAGGAAGAAGGAATGGGAAAAGAAAAGACAAAATACATACAAAATATATGAACTATTCAAAGAACCTAATATATATTTTGGATAATTTTAGAGCCTCATTTTATTTGCTATTGTTAGCAATGCTTGCAGAGGCACAAAATTGTTGCTCAGTGCACAGTGCACTCACTAAGACAATCTATGTCTGTAAATAAATAAGACTATCTGGGTGCATACTATTCTCTTGTATTTAGTTTTTGTTGACTGAATATATTTGGATAAATCAATACTTCACACTATTGTATGAAAAGGAATAATGTAATATTTGTTCCAATTCATTTTGGTAAAACTGTTTGACTACACTGCACTTGTTTAATAAGTAATGTTAGTGTTAAACATAGCAACATTACATATTCTTATCATTTAGCAGAAAACAGTGTATTATTGATCCAGTCATGCTTTGTGAAACCATACAGTATCACCACATATAATAGTGAAGAATAAAATTGTCTTGTCCTTATCTTTAATGATAAGAATCAAATAATTAGAAAATATTTGCTACTGACATCCTGCACATCTAAGTCAAACTAACTGTTTATTTTTCAAGATGAGGTCATTTGAAAATACATAAAATAGTACTTATGAGACATAATTTACCAGACTGTCTTGGGAGGAAAGCTTACAGGAGAGTTAATTAACTATAGTTGACATATTCTTAAATACTGACTTGAATGAAACATATACATAAGCTCTGAATAGTAGGGATGAACTGATTCTGCTTCTTAGAAAGTAAGACTTAGATTGAACTATTATCTAAGTCTGGAGTTGTTTACTCCATGAGGGTTAGGTGAGTTCGAAATTTATTATGTAATATAGTTCTTGTTTTAAATATTTTTACGTTGGTGTCTACAGGTAAATCACTTCCATCTAACATTAATATTAACAAATATTCTCTTTCATTAGTAATTAACATGCTTGCTTCTAGTGGTATTTTAGATTTACTTCTCTTCCATATCAGAAATTAAATACAATATATATATATATATATATATATATATATATATATATATATATATATATATATATGACTTAACAATTAGCTTTAATAAATGGTTAACCTAAATTGTCCATCAATCAATATAAATGTTCTGAATAATAGCTGTAAAAGAGCCAGTTTCAACAAATTTCTAAACCTATTCTCGCCAGAGGTTTTTTTTGTTCAGGAAACACATTTATTAGCAAATGTTTTAGACAGGATCAATAATAAACAATATACAGTAATGGCTAGCTCTCAATTTAACCAAAAAGAGGAGTAGTTATTTTGTGGAAAAGTATATTTCCTATACCACATATATTAAGTACTTATAATGATGATAAGGGCATGTTTTGTCTGGTTAATATCCTAATTAATAAAAAAATATATATTCATTAGTAAATATATATTGGATTCCTGCTTTAGGAGTGAAAACAGCCAAAAACATTTAGACCAAATACTTCAACACTCTAAAGGATCTTTAATTAGAGATGGAGACTTTAATTGTATACTAAACAAAGAAGACACCAACACAAAGGGAAAACACAAAATATCAGCACCCGCAAAAGCACTAAAACCTTTATGAACATACTTAACATTAAAGACTCTAATAAATTTTTAGTTAAATATTCTCTTCATTTTACTCATTTTTACTCATTTTTCAAATAGGTTTGGTATGCAATCTCTAATTAATAGAGTTCTTATCTCTAATGATTTAGTCACATGTTTAAAGTTAAAATAACTTCATGTCCAGTTTCAGATCATAATGCCATATTATTTGATCTTTTTCTGACACATAATTATACACATTTCAAATGAATACTGGCATAGACCACAAACATGAAATATTTCAAAGAGTTCTTTGATAAAGAGATATAAATATACTTCAGTAATACAACAGACATATCAATAGCATATATTTGGGATGCTCTCAAATCTTATCTTTATGGGAGAATCATAAATTGGTTTTCACAAAACAGTGGGATAAAGACTTAAAAGAACTACAAGATAAAACTGATATGTTAAAACCTGAACATCAAAAAAGGGAAAAATTAACAATAAGACATCATTACAAACAATAAATGATTTACAAAACAAATATCTAGAAATACTAAATCATAAAATCAAAATAAATATGGAGAAAATAAAATTAACTAATTATTCAATAAACCCCAAAAATCTAAGTAAAATAGCTTCTAGAGCCAAAATGATAATTAAATTTAATAATATCAGGGAAATATATAGTGAGAATAAAAAGAAAAAAGTCACTGCAATGGAAGACATACTCAATGAGTTCAGAACACATTATATTAAAATTAATTGTTTTAATCCAAAGCTGGACTTGAAAGAAGCAATAAAAAATTATTAACAAATATACAAATTATAGATTAACATAACAACATTTAGAAATAATTAATAGGAACTCACAACACAAATACATAAACTAAAAAACAATAAGACACCCAGGAAATGGTGGGATAATATCAGAATTGTATAAATTGATGCCTGAAAATTTAAAAATTTTATTACATACATTTCAGTCAGTCAGAAACGTAATGATTATTCCCCCTTCATGGGAAATATACATTAGTCTCACCAATTTTGAAATCTGATAAACACCCATCAAAATGTATATCCTATAGACCTATATCATTATTAAATGTTGATTATAATTTATACGTGTCTATCTTAGCTAATAGGCTTCAACAATTCCTTTCACATTTAATTAATAAAGATTAAACTGGTTTTGTTAAAAACAGGAATACATTTGATAATATCAAAAGAATCCTAATGATAATTGATTATGCCAACAAAATAAAAGATCGATTAAAATTGGTAAGTTTCGATATCAATAGTGTGTTTGATACAGTCAATTGGGATTATCTATTGCTAGTATTACAGGAGTGTGACTTTCCAATAGAATTCATACAACTTATAACTAACTTATACGAGAACTCTTTAGCTTACATAAAAATATGCTCTTACATTTCACAATCAATTTCAATTACTAAGGGTACAAAACAAGGTTTCCCTCTTTCCCCATTATTATTCACATTGGTCATGGAACCTTTTGCAAATTACATAAGAGTAAATCCAAATGTTAAAGGAATTCAGTTGGGACATAATTTAAATTCTAAAATAATTTTGTTTGCATACGATATTTTACTAACATTAACAGATAATAATAATACCCTCATTTTCTTATTTAAGGCTATTAAAACATTTCAGTCTAAATCAGGTCTTACATTTAATGAAGATAAAACAAATATTTTATGTATTAATTCTAACCCTACTAATGTACCACAACAATATTTTTAATATCTAGTTGCTAATGATAAAATAAAATATCTTGGAATTGATTTAACTAAAATATTAAGGATATAATTAATATAAACTTTAGTAAAGTTTTAGAAAACATCAAAAAACTTGCAATTCATTGGAATAAGTTATTTTATACATTTGAAGACAAATATATAATTATAAAAATAGTTATATTACCTAAACTATTATATATATATATATATATATATATATATATATATATATATATATATATATATATATAGTCCAATCTCTAGCTCTCCCTATTCCAAATCACTACATAAAATAATTTAATACTCTGATACTTAGATTTCTTTGGTATCCTAATAGAACTAGATTAGCAATTAAACATCATCAATGCAGCTGGTCCAGTGGATGAATAGATTTACCTAATATTGAAACATATTCCACCTCAGCTATAATAAAGACAGTTATTTAAGGAACAATAAAAATTACTCAGCCAGGTGGAAACATATACAAAGATACATAATCATTGAGAATAGTAAAATACATTACACATCTTATAATAAAATAAACAATAATACTTTTAATGGCTATTAAAGGAGTGTTTACTAGGATTTTTAAATGTAACAACAAACTTATCATATATACTCACTAGATTTAAAAAGCTTGCGTTTAGAGATCCTAAATACAGGGCTTGTATCTTCTTAATCTTTCACCAAGAACACTCTCTGTATGCTGGAAAAACAAGGAATTCTCTCGAGTGATGAAAACAATTTATTCCACGATGTAATAAAAACTCCACAGCATTAGCAGCATATACAAAATAAAATGTATACTCCACAGTAATGCAATATCCACAGTCAAGTGTTTTCATCCATATGGACTTCTTCAGAACTTTGAAAATAAATGAACATTCTCTATTTAAAAAGGCATCAACCAATCACAATAAAATTTAAATAAATTATGCAAATAACATTTTTTAAAAATACATACTTTAAAACACTCTGATTTTGTTATATGTGTGCACATTAGTGCTGAAGTTAATATACCCTAAAATCACAATTTTTGTGTCCTATATTTTAATTCGGGCTTAAGAGAGATGACGTCATTTAAACCTGGTATAACATTAGAATTATAACGTAGCTGCCATTTCATTTCAGCTCTTTCTAAGTCATTCTTCTAATCTCCATCCCTTATATCCTTTGGCACAACTTCCAGAATTCCAAAAAAAAAGTGTGATTAGGGTTGGTTTTAATATGCCTATATAACCCATTATTTTCATCCTGTTTTCTAATATCTAATACCTGGAATTCCAATAAACCTTGGATTTTATACTACATGCTTGAACTATTACTTATAGTGCTATTAGTTTTCTCTGTGTATGGTCTGATTGCCGTGGAGTGCTCTGGTGCTGTTTCTTTGTTTTATATTTAATATATTTACAATGGACAAATTTAAAGAAAAACAATTAATATTTTGGTTCCAATTAATGGAAAAAGAAAATATTCAATTACTTGATTTTATACTAAACAAATTCAACTTAAGCAGGGAGCTATGGATAGACTTGCAAAATTGCAGATTTGCTATAGAAAGTAGATTATTCTTGATGCAAGTTTCTCTTAAAAAGGAGATTCCAAAGCATATTGAATATCTGATATTATCAATTCATCATAATTCTCCTGAGAGAAATTATGTATCTAACATTTATAAAATTATAAAAATTAAATCAGATCTCTGTCAGGATAATTATTGGGATTATTTTATAACAGTACATGACTATCCTCCAAGTGAATTTGAGAAAAAAATAATACTTACATCTTCTTTTCCAACCACAAGATCACTGAGATGGAATTTTGTTTCTAGAAATTCTTGTATAATGTCTTTATTACACTGCATAAAATGGAAACGATAACCGGGAAAAAAAATTGGTTGTTAGAGATGTAATCTAAATGTCATAGCTAAATGGCAACATATGATTTGTGAATGTGATTTATTTAAACCCTTTTGGCATAACATTAATTCTTTCCTACAGGCTCGTTTCAGTGATAATTTCCATTTAAGTAATTCATTGATCTTGTTTAATGCCTCTATTCCTTCATGGGTTAAGAAAATTGATTTCCCTCTTCTTTGTCCCCTCTTAACAATTACAAGAAAAGTGATAACAAGAAACTGGAAAAGTAATACAAGCCCAACTCTGAGAGAATTTTACAACTTTGCAATTGAAACTGGTCAGATGGAGATTTCAACAATCAAAGAAGAAACACTAGACAGAACTCTGCATTAAACTCGTGGAAGACACTTAAGAGACTACTGAACAAGAACACAACAAGCTGATTTCCTTTTTTTAGAAAATTCCTATGTAACTGTTCTGATTCATTAGAGTAATAGGTAGACACCTTGTAAATAGTTATTATGTTAGTTATTTGTGTATAATTGTTTGTATCTGCTTTCTACATGTGTATTTTTTTATATATTTCTATGTTATTTATTTAAAAATCTTAATAAAAACATTTAGCAAAAAAAAAAAAAAACTGATAAAAAAGTGGCAATGGCTGACACAAATGACAAAGAACAACATGCTTTTTTATGTTCCAGCCTTACTGATTTGCCTTGAAAATTGGACAGTTATTCAGGAATACAGTAGTGTTAATACTTGATTGTATCTTTGTGGAAAGAAGCAATGGAAGTGGTGACCATAACAGTCAAGCATCAGGCAGATGTCTTGAAAATGTATAATGTAGTGTGATTTTCTAAAACCTGCTTATAAAAGTTAAACTCGGAAAAAGATTCTGGTTTCTGTCATAAGGATTTTAAAAAAATCTTCCCTGCCATGTCTTCACATGGTCACCTTAAACAAAGTATTTTATGAAGCAACTAAACCTTTGCCAAAAATACCTGGTGGGGTAATGCCATAGTTTCATATCATAGTTTCATAACAGAAGTTCAATGTATAAGTGATCAGCACTCACAAGTCTGCTCTCTAAGTATTACACTTACGGTGAAACAGTCACAATCAAAACTAGCTGCTTCACTCTTAAAGCATTTTTGTAGAGGGATTTCAGCCTACTGTACTCCCAATATGAGGGACTATGCTACTTAAGTACATTATCTGTCATACCATTGCATCTCAGTATCTCAGAGAAAAGTCAATTCCCTAAGGCACTACAGTATTCATCTTTTGCACATTAAAATGTGAATCACAAATGATGCACAATTAAGCTTGTTATCCTAATCCCATCTATAATGGCCCTAGGTGTGTGTGTGTGTGTGTGTGTGTGTGTGTGTGTGTGTGTGTGTGTGTGTGTGTGTGTGTGTGTGTGTGTGTGTGTGTGTGTGTGTGTGTGTGTGTGTGTGTGTGTGTGTGTGTACCTTTTGTGGAAGGTTGGGTGCCAGGCTGGGAAAAGATGAAAGTAGAAGAAGAAGGTTCTTTCCTGCATTGGAAGACAGTGTGCTTCTTCTAATGCAGTGTAGTAGTGTATACTTTTAGGAGTACGATGGAAAAATTAAAGCATTTCGCTGTCTGTTATTTGAAGCATACGGCAGTTCTGAGCTATGAACAAGGCAGTGATTGGTAGTGCATATTTAGTTCTAAAAAGAACAATGTTAATAGTTAAAGCATGTCTACCTGCAGTACATAGGAAATGTGAGATATTAAAAGCTGTGCTTAGCTGCTAAAGCATTAGTTGAGTTTGCTTTTCAGAGTGAAGTTAGAAGGTAAGGATTGGATCAAGTGCTAAACCTAGATATTTATGATAAAGGGTAATGTTCAATGTATGCTCTTCGGTTTTAGTGACAGAAAAAGAGCATGTTTTAATTAAATGATGTTCGATCCCGATGATAATGAGTGTGGAGTTTTGTTGTTGCTGTTAGTCTGTTATCATGTAGCCAATTCCAAAGTACTGAGAAATCGTGAAATTATTTTGTAATCATGTGTTAACTTGACAAACTATAACATACTAGCTTCATCGCATGTCACCATGCCCATAAAGCACTAATATTTGTTTATATCTGGCTTACTGCCAGATCTAAATAAATCAACATCATCAGCATGCACTAAGGAATTTAGATTTGGCAGGTTCTAGGAGGACATCATTAATAAACAGGCAAAACTGTAGATGTCCAAGTGCAGACTCCTGTGGAACATCTGTTAGTTAGAGTTTCAAGTTTGGTTGCTATTCTATTTACAGAAAATATAAAAGATTAATAGCTAAGATAGCAGAGTTCAGTAGAAAAGCCACAATACTGGACTTCTTTCAGCAGCATGTCATGATTTACACATCTGAAGTCTCTTTTAAGGTCCACAAAAATTACTCCATTTAGTAGGCCTGAATCTATGTTGTTGAAATTTTCATTTGCAAATGTGAGCTAAATTTGGACCTGAAACCATGCTGCTGATGATGTGTAAAGATATTGTATTTCTGGATTTGTTCTAATATCTGGTTGTAAATTAGCTTTTCAAAAACTTTAGCTAGAGGTCAAGTTTTGCAATGGGCTTGAAATATCTTCCTAGGTGAATGAGTTTTAATGAGATGGTAGATAACAACATATGTAAAAAGTGAGTATAAAGTTTACAAAGTAAGTGAAAGGTGAAAGATATGTGACAATGCTTACTGTGTATTCACTACCAAGTTTATATATTACAGGATGTATTTGTGGTAGTCAGGGTTATAGTATGTGGACATCTTGTCAATTATTTATTTTTTTTTTGTTGCTACCTTTGAATTGAAAAGGGCATCTGTTCATGACTTGATATTATAGTGCTTTGTGGGCATGGTGAGGTAATGTTACTGAACTTTTTATTTATTGGCCTGCGGTGATTGAGAATGTTTTGACTGACTTTATTGAAGTGTCCGTTGTGATACCTGAGCTGCACTTCATCTAGGAACGGGTTTAGGTGAAGCTAGTATTTGATAGTTTGCCAAACGTGGTGCAGCTGGCTGAAAGAAGTGCATTGAACTGATTTTAGAGGATGAAGTTAACCAGACGAGCATCATCACCCTTGTCAGATGATGCATGTATATGCATTCATGTAACAGAATGGTCATGTGGTGGAGGTCACCTCTAGTACAGTCACGGGAAACAGAACAGAAGTATATGTATGACAATAAAATGACATACAGTTCTGCCGTAAAATATCATACAGCCAAGACTTCATTCAGAAAGTCAAAGTATGTGGGCATGGTAGGCTGCTACACTCCAGTGTAAGCAACTGTCATGTTATAAACACATGGCCGGCACACAGTAATGACATCTGTGTGACCAAATAGATGGCATATGTCCATCCATTGTGCTGCAGTAAAGTAGCAGACAGCATTGTTACATTCTCAATGTGCAATGCAAGCGGTATACCTGTTTGTGTAGCAGACATTGCAGTATGTCATGTATGGGCACACAGATGACATGAGGCTCACAGGTAATGCATATGGTAGTACCACAACATTCTTTTCAGCTGGATATGGACTGTGATACAAATTCTTGCCATATGAAAAAAACTGTAAAATATTTTGAATTTTAGTAAAGGAACCACTGAATGTAAGGTACACCAAACGTGATGTTATACACTAAGTTTTACAAGCATAAACTTACATATGAAACATGCATGTGTGCAGAAATTTAGTAATCCAGAAAACTCACATGCAGAGGTGGGATCTAAGGGTGTGTAATAGATATGACATACCTGTGAACATATACATACTTTGCCAAAGTTCAGAATATCACTCACTTATCCCATGGGCTGCACACAGACTTCCATACAAGATCTACTTGATGGATAAAAGGAAGGCACCAGACCCCAGACCCCCAGACTGTATCTAGTGCACTAACCAGTTTTTAGAGAAGCATAACGTTTTGCAAATGCATTAATAGACATGATTGTAAGACTACATTCTTGCTGCCAAATTGCGATTGCAGGGCTAAACAGTATCACATTGTCAGCAAAAGCACTATGTTTTGGACAGACATCACATTTATTAATATCAGTGCTTACACGGAAGTGATTAAATGTATTCTGTTGATAGCAGTAATCACGGAACTTAGGCAAGCTCCTAACTGTTTTAGAAGTTGTTGGTCGGATCAATTTGATGCCCGAGGGTAACAGAAAAGAAACAGACCTTGGAGCAATAGAAAACAGGAAGCTGTGTGGCCATCAATGAGCTGTTTTCAGAAAGGAAGTATTTGAGTAAGTAAGGTTAAGTATGATTAGATAAAGAAAACCAAAAGGATAGAAAGACAAAAAAAAAGAAACCAACACTATAGTAGCCGATAATGTTAAAATTAGCATTCTTCTTGCAGTGGGAAAATCTGCCTAGTATATCAGACATTTGTTGAGGTAGAGAAGGAAATAATAAGGGGCCAGAGTCAAATAGAGAAGAGCACCTAACCTAGGGCTGAAAAGTGGCTGTGGAAGGTGGTTGAAATATGTTTCACATGCTGTTCCTCCACACCATAGTGTGAGGCCTGAGCCAGTGCTATTAATATTTTTCTATAGCTGCATATTATTCTAGATCCCCTAGAATCTGCTTCTCTAAAAAGTCTAGTTGGGCAGCCGAGCTTCTGGATGCTTTCTGCCTGTCAACATGTCTGTAGAGCCTCAAGCTGAGGGGAAATCTGTGACTCCAGTGGAAAGAATAGCTTGTCAATATAACTGCAAATGAGTGAACATATGTCTTCATATACATTTATAGTTACTGGTTCCTGCAATGGACTAAAATGGACTAATATCAGTGGCTACTCAATGCTTAGCAAAGTAACCTTTTAGTAAATCTGATACTCCAGCACTGGAATAAGACATGGATTCTCAGTGCTGTAAAACAAATGGCTGTTTGCTTGTGTTAGTGGATCTGATATTGGTTGTGCTAGCAATCCTGTACAGTGTTATAATTACTGGGACTATCAGAGGTCTACCATCTATGGCTATTCAGTGTATTAGCAATGTAACCATAAAGTCCAGTTTTTGGTACTCCTATATTGGACTAAGACCTGCTTCTTCCTAGTATCCTTGGAAAGTGACCTATTTTTTGTGTGGCTAAATGATAACTGGTCTCATAGCAGTCCTGCTCATTAATCCCACAGACACTGATGCCCACTTAGGTTACAGAATAACATGAAGGATGTTGCCAAGTGCATTATGAAGGCAACACCTTCCTCAGGAAGACAGTGGGAGAGCAGATTCTTAAGGGTGGTCACTGGCACTCTCAAGGAGCAGCTACCCCCACCCTAATTTTAAATGTATCCATTATTGAAGACGAATGGGTTCAGTGTTGGTGCAACCCAATGTACAGGTGTGTATATGCCTCATAAACATGCAACCTGTATCCCATAGGAATATTATATGTTACAGGTGTAATATTTTCTACACACAGGTCTGACATCTTATGTCCAATAGCAATATCAGTGGTGCAGCATTTCTCCCATTGTAGCTACATGTCACAAGCCAGGATTGGCTTCTTAACTCGATATGGTTTCCATATGTGTTTGTGGATAAAGCTATTTTATCTGTATAGTTTTTCTTTGCAAATGTTCTTCACAATTCCAGACTGAGTGCTGATAGTAAATCCACTGCCAAACAGGTGCCTCCATGTCATAATGAACATTGTGTCAACACTGGGGAACCTGACAAGGAGAGATGTCATTCTGTAATGTTTGTGTGCCATGGTACTGAAGACAGCATACTGTGCTGTGTCACAGATGAGCCTGCTGTAGCTATGGGTGGCAACCAACATGTGGTAAATACATTGTGTGATTAAATCCAGTGTGCTGATGATGCCCACAACATACACAGTCAGAAACAGGACTGCATGGCAGGCAAAATGTATTGTATATTCTTCCATTCATTGAAAATGCTTTGCATAGGTGGATAAAAAAATATCATCAGACACACACACATATTCAGTAAGTGATGCAGTCTGATCATTGCCAGCATATGCTGTTTACACAAGGTCATTGCCTATGTTGTGCTAGATCATGTGAGCATAGAGGAACCCCACAGATATAGCTGTGCTCCCCTCATGCAGTATTATGTTGGCCTCTAGTAGTTGGTGATGTGACAACAAAGGTTGTCTCTGATGGTGTGGCTGGTGGAAATGTACTGACACAACATGTCGAACTACTGTGGGACAACATTTTCTCACAGGCTTGGATATCATTACCCCTAGCACTCATGTAAAATAAAGGTTATATGAAAGAAGATGCATACAAGAACCAAGATTATTTGAATGCAGGATTGAATGTATGTGTTCAGTAGTCCTACCAAACTTGCAGCATCACAGAGTCAGTAACATGGCAAGACTCTGAGTCATGAGTTATATGTCTTAACCATAGACCCTTCAACACTCTGTTCCAAAAAAGTTCTACAGACTGCACAGTCTGTGTTTACAAATCACAGCATATGACATATACACCTGCATTACACAGGTAAGTGGCTATCTGGATTCCCTAAACCATTCTAGACACTACACTAATATGCTCACACAAATTTCACAAAGGTGATACATGTGTGACTGTGGTTCATTCAGGATGCATGCCATGTGGTAAGAGAAGCAGTTCATTCCTGTTCATTGCTATACCCCTCAGTAGTAACTCCATAGTGGGTTCTCAGGTACAAACATGAGACAATTGGCTCAGATCCTCATGATGTATAAACTCCAGATCCTGCATATGCTCATGCTTACAATGATGGACAAATGCAGTTTTGGTTTGTAATTTTTAGCTGGTGGATGCTATGCTGGTATTTGGCTACTTGGCTACTTTCAATGGGCAAGATGAAAAACAGGTGGTCTGAACCGTAATTTATTTTCCATTATCCTGTAACAATTTGCTTATATAAAAGCTATTGAGGTTGTTAATAAAGTCTGTACATGTCCTACTGCATACACACACACACACACACACACACACACACACACACACACACACACACACACACACACACACACACACACACACACACACACACAATGCATATACATAGCATGTGCACACCTAACATACATACATACACTCTTTGCTAGTGCCTCAACAAAACAGTTGCTCATTTGTTGTGGTTTACAACTATTTGGCATGTATCTGGAATATTACTTGAATTGTCTGTGAGGTGGAGTCTTTGTATTATGGTCCCAGTGACTGATTTACGTTTGTTGTGTCTACATAGTCATTGTGAACAGGATGCAATATTATGTTGTGACGTGTGAAGCATATAATGAAGAAGGCACATACCTTGTCAGGTGCATACTGTAGGGCTTTGCTGGAATCAAACTGAAAGAATTGATAAGACTGTAGTGTACTGGAATTAACCAGAAACAACTGTAATGGGACTGGAATGACTGTTTTATTTAATTACTCAAATTTGTGCTGAACAGGTGACAGTCTATCCATTATGGGCCAAGTCTTTTTCTACTTTTCAGAATGAATTCTGCACATGCTGTAGTTTGGTTGAAAATGCTTTATTAGGTGTTAACAATCTGAATACTGTCTCCAATAACAGTGCCAATAAACAATAACAGTCTGTAGAAATGCTGAAACGCTGGATGACAGTAACAGTGCTGTTAAATATATCCAAAGTTTCTGCATGTGTATTCTGATTCTCCTGAATAACATCAGCTGAAACAGTCTTTTCCTCCTTACTAGTACGGATATTTGACCTGACTTATGCACTCAGGCTTGATTTGTCTGTTCTGCAAAGACTTATTCCATAGCAGTCCACAAGTTAACTTGACTGACTCCGCTGACCATGACCATGTCTGAAGTATTTCCTAATACCAAAACCCTGTAATGTTTTACACACCTCTTTAGCATTGGTTTCCAAGCCTTGTCTTGCATGTGCCTCACAGTGCCTGACTGTCTTTTCTTTATCTGGTATTCCATTGCAAGTACAGACATCTTTCCCTTAAAAAAGGAACATTCTGTAGCTTACCCTGAAAACTGTTATTTCTGCACATCTCATGCTTAGCCAGCAAGATTATCTTTCCCTTTCTACTGAACTGTCTTTCCCTGAAACTGAATGCATACATGAAAAAAAGAATATTTTCAGGCCTATTATTTTACCTTACTGTACTACACTGAACTTACTAAGAATAAAGTGAAAACTCTCAGTCTATCAGCTCCCCTGAGGTACCTGACAAAAGTTTACAGGGACCTTCTTTTGTAGTTACCTCATATCTGTAGTACTAAATACTGTAGTTTGGTTTGAATATACAGGCTTTATACCACCTCACTCATAATCTGTAGATGTGTCCTGATAGATAGGGTCTATATTTGATGCTCGAACTTTCAAAAGTTCGAGTGTCATATGGTCGACACCATATGATTGAACTTTTGAAAGTTTGAATGTTTTAATGGAGATCTCCATACAGTGCAGAATGGGAAGCTTTCCCTTTTCTGCAATGTAGTGCAATCTTTGAGTTGGAATATTTAAAGAGAGGAGGGGTTGGGGGTGCAGACCCACACGTGGGGAGTGCAAGGGGGCTTTCCCCCCTGCTTAAAATGTTCAGGTAAGTTATATGTGTAGTTTTTTTTTTTTTGGATCTTCGACCATATGACACTCAAACTTTTAAACGTTCGAGCTTCCAGTATAGAACTGATAGATATTGATGTCCTTTATGGTCTCAAAGGTACTCCTAGCTAATACCTGCAGTAATCTGGCTAATTAATGTAATTCCCAAATAGCTTTAACAACTCTATTTGCAGGAAATATACCTGTTCCAGGGATTATCCCTTTACCTAGAGCCATAGTCTTTAGAGTCTTTAAGTCTAAGTTCTGATGTATGTGTGATATATCTAAAACCACATTATTCTGAAAATCAGTGTCTTTATAGCATTCTTTGTATATTCAATACACTTGAAAAGACACCAGGTCTTAAAGAAGAGACAAAAGAATACATCACTTCATATGTTCATAGGTGTATACTTGGCTAATGACCACTAGATCCCTTATAAACCTAACCGTGCAACCCAAATGTGACCCACAAATTTGATTTATATAGTTGGTGAGTTACTGACTAGCTCTGTCCATCAGAGACATAGCAGCCAGACCAGGGATGAATTTCTAATTATCCATCCATTGATCCAAATTATGCTTAAATAGGAATAGGGACGAACTCTGCTTCACATGGATGGAGATTCTGTTCTAGAGAATCAGAATTCTCTAAGAAACATATCCATCTATCCTATTTACATTGTAAGCAAAATTTAGATTCATTGATTAGTACTGGACTAACTGTTCTTGTGGGCCATCTTAAGCCTAGCCAATTACCCCATCCAAGAATCAAACCCTGCACTTTGTGTCTGTAAGATAAAGATCTTAGCAATTATGCCAACCTCTCACTCTTTTAATTTAGTAGTTCTGACATTGTTTTGCAGATGTGTGAAAGGTTCAACAAAACCGGGTTCAGGATGCCTTGCATGGCAGGCAAAGATCACCTTCCAGAGGTCTGTATGATACTGAGTAAAGAGACAGGGCTATGAGGTGATCAGCATAGGAAACTGTGCTTACTCTCTTTATTCTTGTTTGTAAGGAACCATTGAGGATGTTCCAGTTGCTGCATGTGTCTGGTCAGGTACATATCGAAGAGAACATTATGGTATATGCTGGGTCTGAACAAGGTATTGCTGCTTAATGCTAGGAGTCTAAACAAAAAACTGCACTTTCTGGATGCACTCCCCACGTTGGAAGATGCTGACATCTGTGCAATCATTGAGATATGGTTCAAAGGCACCCTGGCCATGCCTTCCATATGTTCGGACCACAAACTGAACATGAAAGGACCAAAGGAGGACATGCATCCATCTTCATTAAGACTAAGTACAGCTCGAGACTGTTCAAACAGTATGACTTTCTTGAGCTACTCCATGTCCAATTAACTATAGGCAAAGCCCTCTATCAAATCATATCTAGCTACTGGTCCCCCACCATGAAACAGGCAAAGCATACCACATACCTGTACTTACTGGAGTCACTTATAATACAGCCCAACGCCTTACTCATGGGTGATTTTAATTATCTTACCATCAACTGGGAAACATACATGACCACAAACATGCTGGCTCAGAGGTTGTTGAACTTTATTGACGCAAATGCTCTGGAACAGCTAGTCAGCACACCTAAAAGAGTCTCAAATGTCCTGGACATAGTACTCATTAACATGGGAGAGCATTGCATCCCCCTCCATGTGATGTCCTCTCTGGGAAGATGGAACCATAAATCAGTCTCATTCAGTGCTATTGCAGATACCCCATCAAGCTCAAAAATGCTTAAGAATTTTTCAAAGACAAACCACCTGCTGCTGACAGTCTAAGGAGTTTTGAAGCCCCCTCAAACACAGATAACATGGACTCCTATGCAGAGGTGCACACCAATGCCCTGAACAACCACTTAAGCAGTTTTATAGAATCAGCTCTGCCTGACAAAAAAAAAAAAACAAGCCACCCTGGTGGACCCCTAGTATAAACAAGCTAAACAACAAAAGAAAGAAACTAATGTCCAAGAACAAGAGGAAACTGGCTCAGCAGAGGAAGAAATCCCTATCTAGCTTAAACAAATCTTCCAAAACTAATTACAAAGCAAAACTAGCCTCTTTAAGGATAATCACAAGGCATTCTTTAACTATATCCATAATCTTAACGGGGAATACCCAGCTATGCACTGAACTGATTGTGGATCGCAATCACCCATACTCAACCAGAGGTAATAGCCATCCTGCTAGCTGACAGTTTTTGAGCAAACATCACCCCACTGTCCCCTCTAGTCATCCCACAAAGTATGCTTGCCACCATTCCTCAGCCTATTATCTCAAGAGAGCAGGTAATCTTGGTGCTCTCCAAGGCTAAAGCCATGGCATCAGTGGGACCAGACAACATCCCAGGCTGCCTTTTAAACAACTTAAAACATGACCTAGCATACCTACTTGGATCCCTGTTTAACCACAGCCTGCAAACTGTCTACGTTCTGGCAGAATGGGGGACAACAACAGTAATCTATCTGCACAAAGAAGGACCATCAACTGACCCTGAGAATTATAGGCCCATAAGCTTGACCAGTCTCATCTGCAAGGCCTTGGAAGGAATCATTATTTTTATTATTGATTTATTTGTTTATTTATTTATTTATTTATTTATTTATTTATTTGACATTTGTTGATCTGGTTAGTCTGACTGAACCAAAGCCCTTTTTCAGAGGAGGCCCAGGGAGAAAAGCTCCACAATTAAATAAAATCAAATACATTGTGAACAGTATAACATGAATACTCAAAAATAATAAAAGAGAAATCATATACAATACATGGTAACATGTTAAAGTATTTACAATCAACATTATAAATGTTCTCCAGTACAATATTTAAAGAGAGTGAGACCTTAGTTGAGTTAATAGCTGCCTTCCTAATAGAGTATTAAAGTAGTCTGTACCTAGTTGTGTCAAGGCTGGTATACAGTAAGGGGATAGAAAGGAGAAGAACAAGGTTAGGACAGCGAGATTTGAAAGGGGGGGTTGGTCAAGGAGGGTGGTTACAATGACAGATCCAAGTTTTGTTTAGGTAGATTTTGGTAGCTGTTTTGAAATGATGTTGATGACTGATATTTCAAATGTCCAGTGAAAGTTTATTCCAAGCTTGGGCCAGAGAGTAGCTATACAGCTTTTGACCAATTTTGGTTTTAGGCTTATAGATAGTGAGAAGGATTTTGCTCAGCACTACGGAGAGATCTTGGTTTTTTAGAGCTAGGCAGTGGTGTGAGTAGTAGGGGTGGTCTGCAGTGAATTTAGCCACTTTGTTGTAGGTGGATTCAAGTTGCAATAGGAGGGTGGTTTGAAGGTTGGTGAGAATTTGTGAGCCACAGAGTAGGCAGAGGAGAAGATAGTGCAAATTTGGCTTTGTTGGATAAGAATTTCATATTCGTGTAAAGGAGTCCCAGTTTTTGGTGTTTTTTTTTTTATATTGCTGAGAATGTGCAGGTCAAACTTCAGTTAGTCATCAATGATGATCCCAAGTAGTTTGGTCTGTGATTCCACATTAATAGGGGTGTTGTTGTGGGATGTGATAGAGAAGGAAGATTTAAATTTACTCATGTTTTTAGGGACAAATAGCAGGAGGTTTGTCTTTTTTGGATTTAGTATAAGCTGGTTCCTGGTGAGCCAGTTCTCAATAGACAAGAAGGATGCTTGGGTAGTAGACTGTAGATCAGTGAGGGTATCTACTATGGTAATAACACTGGAGTCATTTACATATTGAACCAGTGATGACTGTGGGCAGGATTTATAAAGCTAGTTGGTGAAGATATTAAATAATAGTAGGCCAAGGATTGATCCTTGTGGAACACCTACCTTAACTAGTAGTGCAGGAGAGATTGCGTAAAGCCATTTGACAGACTGGAGTCTATTGTTAAGGTAACTTGTAAACCAGGAGATTGTGGAGGTGGACAAGTTGAGTTTGGAAAGTTTGTGTAAGAGGAGGGGGTGGGAGACAGTGTTGAAAGCCTTGGAGATATCGAGAAACAGACAAGAGACTAGTTTGTTTTGATCTCTAGCTTGTGATATGGTGTTAGTGAAGGAAATTAGGGCAGTGCAGGTGCTATGTTTAGGGTGAAAGCCATGTTGAGTGGGGGTAAGTAGGCTCACTTATGAGAGGTATTGGAGGATTTGTTTGTGTACACATTTCTCCAAGATTTTAGAGAGTGGGGATAGAACAGCAATGGACCTTATTAACAAGGACATACGTAATCTCCAAACTCTGGACCCAACCCAGTTAGGATTTTTTAAAGGTAGATCATGCCTGTTAAACATGGTTGATTTCTTTGAGAAAGTCACCAAGTGCCTGGACAAAGGAAAGACAGTGCATACTGCCTGTCTTGGCACAGCCAAGGCATTTGACACAATCTCCCACTCAGGTATTACAGAGAAACTCTACCATTTGAGAATTAACCCCTACATTACCAGATGGGCAGCCAACTGGCTCACCAACAAGATACATACTGTCAAAGTGGGTGACTTTTCCTCTGGCAAAATGCCAGTCACAAGTGGCATTCCACAGGGTTTTGTGTGACTCATTATTGTTTGGAATTTATTTCTCAGAAGTTCAAGTAAACCTTGGATGGCCTGTGGCTGACGAAGTTCACTGATAACTGCAAACTGGGAGAACTTATTGAGTTGCCCAGTGTCTTTAATCTACTGCAGACAGGGTTAACCCAGACAAATGATTGGTGCCAAAGCCATGGATAAAAGGTAAATGCGAAATATGCATTATTTTTCCCTTTGGAAAAGCTGACATCCCTGCTAATTACATTGTAGGCAGCACCCCCCTAACTGTAGACCTAGTGGTATTTGATCTGGATAATTAGGTTGATAGCAACCTGAACTTAGACTATCACGTATCCACAGTAGTAAGGATATCCTGAAATGCGGCACATAAGTAAAGGCATCACATCTAGAGCTAAGGATTCTATAATTTCATTGTACTTGCCCTCATCAGACCAATAATTTAGTACAATGTTCTCTTTTCCAAGTACCTCACCAGTCACCTGTTACAACTGGAGAGACCACAGAGGCTTCTCATCAAGAAATTACAGGGTACATAAAACAAGTCTTACCCATAAAGACTGAAAGCCCTGTCACTGTATGCTGTCTCCTATAAGTTGCTAAGGGGTGACCTGTGCCTGGCTTACAGAGCAGACTCTGACCCGGACCTGATGGAAATGCTACATATTCATAAATCAAACTGCACAAGAGTTACTTGCTCCAGGGATCTTAACTTAGCCTCTGACATGAACAGATCATGCTGGAGAGATAG